>NW_007578237.1:268428-280578 GCF_000690725.1 Stegastes partitus
CACACTCACAAACACACAGCACATGGAGGCACAAAGGAAAGCTCTGACAGAAAGATGACTGGCCATTTGCTTTGATGTCACTACTCATGTTTAGTCACTGTCTGTGCTGGTGTGTTAATCAAGCCTGCAGCAGGGTGACAATGTTCCTCCTTTGAATGTGTGGTTGTGTGTGTGTGTGTGAGCATGTCGGTGGTTAACAACATCCCAAGGCTAGCTCTTGTTTGTTCTAGTCATCAGAACCATTAAGCAGAAAATTCCCATGACATTACTTGGCACAGTCAAACCACATTAGACCGAGTCTCTTGGTAACAATCAAAGCGAAGCCACCGTGATGTCTGAATAAAAACATGATTCAACTGCAGTATTGTTTTAAGTGTATAAATATTGGTGCAATAAAATAAAGACAATATACCGAATGTTAGAGAAATAAATTCTCGTCGTGCTTTTGGACTGAAACGGTGGAAAAACCTTAAATTCTGTTAAGATGTCAGCAATTGGTTTTACATTGTGAGCCCGGTTAAAAATAAAAGTCCACCTAAAACGCATAAATTGCCTTCTAGATACCTCTCCTCATTACTGCACTTCAGCTACATTTATACACGGTATCCTTGACAAAGCTCTGTTAAGTATTCTGTTTCTTTCTTCTCTGTCTTTTTTCTTGATTTACCACCATTTCTTGTGCAATTGAGGGGACCACAGGAGACCTGTCAGAGTAGAAAGGAAAAAGCAAAAAGAAAGAGAGAGGGAGAGAAGGGGAGAGAGATGGCAGTGATTGAAAAGCAAAAGAGTAAGCAGAGACCTGATTCTGCCGGCACAAAAAAAAAAAAAAAAAGCACATGTGGGGGTGTCACTTTCTCATCCTCTCTTCAAATGCTCTTTGGAGAAAGTTTGTCAAACTAGATCAGGGGTGTTTGAAACTTGTTTATAAAGGCGTCAGTGAAGGAAGGAGGAGGAGGAATGTCGTACACCTAAGGCTTCTGAGACGCCTTCAATCAGCCCAACTGGGTGGTACAGCTTTTTCCCTTTTCTCTTCTTCAGAGTTGCAGCGAGCGCTGTAAGATGCCATGTTTTTTGACACTTCGCTCTTGAAAGGATGTGAGGGTGGGAGAGAGAGAGGGGTATGAGAAAGGGAATGCGAGGAGATGACGGAAACAGTCGCTTTTTCTGCTCTCAAAACCAGCGTGAGGTCAAGGCCTTTTCCCTCAGGGGGATGTGTTCACAAATCGTCTGCTAACTGTTTGGGCTCCACAAAGCAAGGTTGCATTTGTGCATCTCCTTCATCTCGCCTGAGATGTACAATGTCCTGGTGCGTCTTTCATCCTCAGTAAACACAGATGCTCCAGGATAGTCAGTATGCAGCCTTGTGCTATCTACTGAGGAGCAGCTAGATGCCATTTCCACACTCCTACAAGAAGTTAACTTACTGTAGTCTGTCCAGATAGGAAGGCTGGGTAGAAACTTTGGCTAAAATTGAAAAATTCTCATAGCGGAGTGTAGCTCTGGACACAGAGTAAGTAAACAAATTGTTTGTCGAAATTTCTAGTGTGCATACATCAAACACACAAGAATCAAGGACAGAAAGGCTGAAAATAGTAACTTTATCATTATGGAGCGCTGCAGATCCCTCATGTCTCCGGTCTGAGGCACCATCTTGAAAGCTGACTACAGAACTAGTCCCCTTTAAAATACTAAGACTCTCTAGGTTGCTCTTCTTCAGCTTTGAAAAGCGATCAGATAAGACAGGCTATGGCCCCACAAATCACAGGCTGAGAGCTCAAGCGCCATCCCAAAGGATGCTTAGATTAGAGAGACTACATCATTATGGCATCAGAAAGCAGAGGGGTCTGATCCCCAGTCAGGGTCTTGTGACTATTAGACAGCGACTGCTTGACGCTAACACACTCATCTACCACGCGACGCCCGCTGCCAGCAGTCCCTCAGGTCAACAACCAAACGGGTCGATAGAAGCCAGCACCAACACACAAACCCTAAAAGAAAGCCTGCGTGTTTTAATCACTCCGTCAGTATCTTCCACAATCACAAGACTCAGGCCTGCATGTAGCTCAACCTGACTCATCAGTCACCAGTTAATTGAATTTCCAAGTGAAGACCCAGCCCTCGTGATACACGGCACTGCTCGGGTGTGCTGAAGGATTAGCAGGACTTTGCTGCTCCTGCAAGACATTTTCCACAACTCCCCCATAAGCAAACACATATGTATAAGCTAGGCGACTCACAGCAATGGCAGCGTGCAGCGGAGCTCCTCAGCTGCCAGTCATTGTTCCACTGGAAAGAAGCAGTCTGCATTTTTATCAATGCAGTCAGTAGATTAGTGGCAGGATGAACTTGGTGTGAAAGCTGAGATGCTCGTTAAGCTGCCACCAGCTTCATGACATGTGGTGTGTATAACACTTTAAACCTGGGTAAATTTTCAACCATGCTTTGGGGATTAACGGGAAGTGATGTCACTGTGATTTCCCAGACCGAGCCTCGACAGCCACGCAACGGCACAGCTGGACAAGGCTTCCACGGTTCTACAGGAACGCTCACGAGAAAAGGTTCTGCATAACAACAAAGTAGACCGTGCCCCACTGAAGCTGTGGCTACACAGATGATGTTTCAGTCAATCAGCTGTCCACAAAAACTCACTTTCTACTTGTACTGTACAGCCCTCAATGCAAGCTGAAGAGCATTTCTCTAATTTAAATGTACAGTTCAGCGCTGTATTGAGATACCTCCTGTGTAGCCGCATACAGAGCAACAGAGCTGCTGTCATGCTAATGTGCCTTCTATGGACACATGAGACGCAAACAGGTGAGAGGTTGATGAGGCAGTGCAAAGAGAGTTTGGTTAAAGGTTGTGCTGAAAGCGTCAGTTTCTGGTGCAACATCAACCTGCTGCAACTTCAGTGGTGTTATCCACAAGCCAGTCTACAGGCATGAAGATGTTCTGCGAGGCTGCACTTAGACACAATGATCGTAGTCTATTTTAGCCTGTTAGCATGCCGATATCTACTTATTATTAGCACGAAACACAAAGTACAGCTGAGAATAGAGGAAATGTCATTAACTTTGCAGGTCATCAACCAAAGCATTGGACAAACTAAAATGAATACATAGATGAAAAGTTAAGGTGATTACAGTTCATCCAGAATATCAAATTGCTAATTGTTTGTGCAAAATGTAATGGAAGCCCACCAGACTGACTGATCCGTGGCACTAGCCTGTAGAGGTGCAAGCGATCAGCCAACGGTTGGGATCTTATCACAGCTTTTGGGTCACGGATGGAATAACGTTTCAGGAAGACAAATCCTGCCACCACTGTCACCGTCAAACGCTTTCAACATTCATGAGACTACACAACTGCCTTGAGTGTCGCCACTGCAAGTCCCAGTGCTGTTTGTTTATCTGTCTGTAAGTAGGATGAGAGAAAAACTACCAGGATGAAAAAAATGTAATTTGGTGGAGAGGTGGAGCATGGCATGGATCATGTTTTTTAAAATCGCAAGACATGGAACAACAGTCTTGCTTTTAATGCTCGTTCTCGTTGTCTCCTTTTTCACTAAAGCTCCACTTATACTCCATTAAAACCATAATAGCTTGTAAATATAGTAAAAGGTTAATACAAGAAAACAGACTGACTACAGTAGACATTAAACTAAGTATTATGCAAAACAAAAACACTCCTCCAGCTCTGCACCATTTCCTCTTGTTTCCCTCCCAGTCACTTTCCTGAACTGGTTCCCATATTGCTAGCATGTGGCCTCACTGGAAATGACAGGCCAGGTCAGGTTCCTTCAGCTTTCCACCTAACATGTTCCTATTCAAGGCCACTGATATAAACTGAATCTCAAACACGCACACAGGTCAGAGCAGTGTTGTGTTACAGTGAAAGGTAACTGTTGAACAGACAAGCCCTTACCAGGTCTATTATATTGGATTGCATAAGATTGCTTAGGCGTACCTAATAAACAGATAAGTCAGAGTGTGCATTAAACACGGTCTCCTGAGATACTTTTATATTCCCACCACACACCGCTGGTAGGTAGGATCAAACAGCATAGGACGCTGCTTTAATGTCTTCATATTAGACTGGCTAGCCCACAGGTCCGTGGGCTGACTGGGTGGATGTGTGCAGAGCGAGTGTCAACACCACAAACACATTCATGGCAACAAATCGGCCATTCTCGCCCATCCTGTCACGTGCGTCTCTACGGTTTTTCCCCTCTCTCTCCCCCAGTGAAGCTGATCTAACCGACGGGAGCAGCCATGAAAAGCCGTGGCTATTACAGCAAAGTCATGCTCAGTTTTATATTAACAGTCCGTTAAAGGTGGATGGTGGGAGGAATGAGTGGTGGTTCGGGGGGAGTCGGGGAGGGGCAGAAGGACTTCAAAGCATGCTTTCAGAATAGGATTTTCAGCTTAAATCCACATAAGGAAAAAACTGTCATCACTGGGAGCAGGCATTATTTCTGTCTTCTAAAAGGCCTTGGCCATTGCAACAATACAAACCATGCGTGTGGATGTATGTACAGAGCTGTGGGGGCGTCTAATGCCATAAAGCAGTCAAGGGAGCTTTGACTTCTGTATGTGTTTAACACTTGTTTCTATACAAAGGCTGAGCATACTGAACAGTGAGAAGCGAGGATTTAGGCTTGCTGGAATGAATATGAAGGGCATTTTTCTTAAATACCACCTACTGTCCTTGGATACACAAAGACATGACATCAGAGTTACTAAAGAAGCAGATTTATGAGCGAGGAAGCTTTCAGGTTGTGTTCACTCTCACTCCGGTGCATACCTCTTTACTCTGCGAGTCCTGATCGTTGGCCAAGGTGCTGTTCCTGCCAAAGCTTGACTTGAAAATCTGCAGAGATAAAGGAGAGAGGTTAGACAACACTTTTATCTACGTAACAATAAATAAATAACCCACAAAGACCCCCCCACAACTCACTGGTGACAGGGGAATGGGCTTCGCTCGCAAATACCTGGGGTTTTCAATCTGAAAGAGTAAACAGAAAAACTTTAGACCTCTCTTTGCCTCCTTCCTCTCCTAACAAAGCCTCACCGCCACCAGAATCTAACCTCCGCCCTCAGCTTGCCATAAACAATGTGGGGAGCACATCAAAAGCCCAGTGCTGTGGCTGCAGTCTCTTCCGTCAACTCTTGTCTCTTTAGAAAGACAGAATGCGTCGGGCTACTTCAAGGCTTTGTGTGTGTGGCCGGTTCTGTTTCCGCTCGCAGACCCTCTTTTGCTGTCTTCTTTGTCAACACTCAAGACCACTAATCTGTAAGCCATCCCCCGTCCGTTTACCATCAGATGGAGACAAATGTGTATACATCCTTGCCAAACACTGACACAGCATGTTCTTTGATTACAATAAGAAACACAAGAGCCTGAAAAAAGAGCGAGCAGCGAAACCACCTGAAAGTAAGCGGGTCACAGTGCATGTGACTCTGCAGCGTTACATCAATACAGCTCACTCGCTGTGACACAAACTGCAAAAATATCTTGTTGACAACCTGCTGTTTTTGCCTGCACGGTTTGACGTTTGTTTATGACCCCATTACTTTCTTATGAACTCACGCTATCGTACAGCGTTTCTCTCTCATGCACTTGGGCTGTCTGTAGGGGCTGCCAACTCGCAGCAAGATCACGGCTTTTCAAAGTTCTACCGCTGACTCTGGAGATGACAGCAATGACGCCCAGTAAACAGTTCTGCTGCTAATCTCTTCAACATGGGGATGAAGGAGGAGAACAACGAGGAAGAGTAGGAAGAGGAGGGAAGTGCGGGACTCAGTCAGCGTTTAAAAAAAAAAGAAGGATTTAATGTTGTGAGGTGGCACAACCCACACGAGGCTAATCCAGAATAAATGGGAGATGAGAGAACAGGACCTGAAAGAACCTCAGAGCTTGGGACTAAAATAGTTACAGCTACAGTAGGAGGATAAAGTCACAATCTGTTGCTTCAGGGTGAATTAGTGACAGGTGGAATAGATGAAAGTAGCTCCGCCTCCCGGCTGATTTTGCATGCAGGTAAAAACAGGTCATACATTTTGCTAGTTGACGTACTGTAAGCCCTCAACAAAGAGGAAACATCTGACTACAGTGATGTTTAATGTGCCTGTGATACATGCACACACACACACACACACACACACAGACAAACACGCAACAACAACAACACACTCGGCACACAGAGCTGCATCAGCGGTGCGTGCCATGATCTGTGATGAATTGCTACTTAAATCTGGCAATGGCTAAAAAAAAATCCACATTTACCAAGTGATGAATCAATCAATATTCCTCTAAACTAGAGCCCAGGCTGAAAACAAGAATGGGATTTCTTTTTATATTCACAGACAGCCAGTCATCAGACTTGATTGAGCACGGCCCACAGGGCAAGGAAGACTTGTAGACTAAATGCTGCGGTGTGATGCTGGCACAGCGCGATACTAAACTTGGACTTGGTGCACACGTATGCCTGTGCTACACTTTGCTGCGTGCCCACACACATGCTCCTCTAAGCACATGTTTGTCTAGTCTCGCAGCTGGCACGGCCTCCTGTGTCATTGGAACCTCATGTGGATGGATGGACGGATGCACCGGAGGAACAACACTCCAAATCACAAGGACTGGCTCTCCAGTCAAACAAACGCTGTGTGACGGATGGCTTCCTAGTTTCAAACGAGCACTGAGCAAGCCGTCAGCGCTCCCATTTAGCTACAAACAATGGTAGCGGCTATCGCTGAGCACTGGGTTGTTTTTGTCCAGTTTTTTCAGGCTTTTTTCCCCCTTTGCTGTACCTAAATCTACTGTAACACTCAGCTCCCATTAGAGATAAAACTAGCTGCTCCGACACACAAACCACAAACTAACTGAAAGTTAAAACAGATGCTAGTCCAGCCAACTCAGGTTCTGCGTCTCCTGGAAGAACTGCTGTGCAAGTCTGATGCAATCTGTCATCCACTGTCCGGTATGGTTAACGTGCCGACTCCACCGACTTTATTACATTAGAGGTGAAATGTACAACAAACCAATATGGACTGCTTCAGAACATCTAAAGGAAAGCTAAAAGATGTTCCAGATACAGTAATGCTCGGCTGTGCTGAAATTTCATAGGAGCTGGGCGCTTTGAAGCCGTGCATCTTTAAAACTTCTGTAAACTTGAGGGGGGTTTCTGTGTGTGTTTGTGCGTGAAGGAACATCTGTTGATTTGAAAGATGCAGGCTTGGGGGAGCGTTGCCAAGCAATGCCTCTTATCAGTGTTTCAACACAGAGGAGAGCAGAGCGGTGCATTGCACGGCTTCACGTCTGCTGATAGATACCCCAGATTACCCCCGTACTGAGAGAGAGGACAGCAAAGACGCATGGATGGACAGGAAGACGGGCGACAGATGAGAACAGAGGGAAACGGGGAAAGAGTCTGGAAAACAGAGACAGTGGAGTTTCTGCAAGAAATCTTCATTTGAAAGTAGGAGAAAGTAAGTGGCGAGTGAAAAAGAAAAGAGAGTCAGGGTCACACAGGTGAGGAGATAGGAAATAAAAGACATGAGGGCAAGTTGCTTATCAAGCCCTGGCATGGTGCACTGCAGACAGGAAAGATAAGAGAGGTGCACTCATCTTCCAATTCTCAGTTTACACAACCCCTCTCTCACTTCTCATCCGACCCTCACGTCCTACAAAATCAGTGAACCGCCTAAAGGAAGTGCCTTCAAGAGGACACAGGCGAGAGGGCTGCTGTGTTTGTGCGAGCAGCAAGGCTCTCTTCAGCACCACTGATGTCGGTGTACTCGTGAGCTCAGGTATTCACCGTCACTGTCACTGTAGTGAGCTGCAGCCTGCTGACAGCTGCACGGAACCAGGAAGCCGAAGGCATGCCTCTGGACTCACCCCGAGGTTCCAGCTGTTGAGACGAGCCTCCAGGTCACTGTCATCGGGAGACATATCTGCCTTCAGCCCGCCATCCACCTGAGAAGGAAACGGGGGTGGGGGGTGGGAGAGCGCATCAACAGCAGGAACAAAAGCACATTTGAGAGGGGTGATATAAATTAGAGGAGGGAATTTAAATGATTTCTGACAGCGCTTTGATTGGCAGTTTGGCCCGAGGAAGCACGCAGCAGGCAGTGATGGAGGTTATCGCTGCCTGCTGACACAATATAATTCCTCTCTTGGCAACAACAAAAGGTTCTTTAAAAGCTTACAGATATACAGTACACCCACATGTGTTTTCCTCCCATACTAACAGCACTCTACTCCCTCGTTATCTCCATCTCTCCACCCTTTGCTCCCTCACTCTCCTCCCTCTCACATGCAGCACTCCAGATGTTTGGCAGTTCCACATCATTTCCGTCACGCAGTAAATTCCACAAGAAGGGCATATGCAGCTCCACTGACTGTCATTCTTGTTTTCTGCAGCCTTTTGTTACAGTGGCGCTCCGGATTTGTTTTATACAGTTTAATTCCAACGCTTCCAGGGGTTCTGTTGATACAAGATCAGTTTACTCAAGTCGAGGTTGGGCAGCAAGGTCGAAATAGGGGAAATATCTAATAAAGCCGAGAGAGCGACGAGTAAGGGGAGAGATGTTGTTGGATTTGATTAGGATCTGGTGGAGTGTGGACCTTGGGTGTACCTCGGCGGAACCGCACTGACGCAGAGAAATCGCTGAATGGAATAGCTCAGGATTAAATGCCCCTTCTGATTAAAATGGCATTAAGGCCCCAGAGCCTCACCCTCGAACAAACAGAGTAAATGTCTCATTTCAATATCTAGGAATGCTGGGCATGCAGGTCGCCGGCTGTTCACAGCAGCGTGTCACAGCCTCCGAGTCACAGCAGGAACCACAAGCACCGCGTTAAACGTTACTTATGTTTAACACGATATTCATACTTATTATGAGTACTAGCAGTTTAAAATGGTTCTGGACGCACATTATCAGCTGAGTCACTGAACTGTATGTTGGCTTCAACGAAAACGCTCACTGGTCGCTTTATGAGCTCACCTGTACAGTTAATCCAGTCAGCTCTGGAGCAAAACCTGCCCAGGTGTTGTTGTAGTGAACTAAATTACACTTTCCATTACATAAAGAACATGAAGGTGGCAGAATATTGGAAGCAACCCAACACAACACCATCACCAAGATCTCACTGCTAAAATCCATCCATCCATCATCTCTACACCTTCATCCTCACCAGGGTCATGGGGGGCGGAGTCTATCCCAGCTGACTCAGGGTGAAGGCAGGTTCACCTGGACAGGTAACCAGTCTATCACAGGGCTACACTTAGAGACAGACAACCAAGCACACTCACATTCACACCTACGGACAATTTACAATCACCAATTAACCTCAGCATGTTTCTGGACTGTGGGAGGAAGCCGGAGAACCCGGAGAGAACCCACGCTGCACGGGGAGAACATGGAGACTCCACGCAGGAAGATCCCGGGTGTCCTCACCGGGACGCCAACCGGCGACCTTCTAGCTGCGAGGCGATGGTGCTAACCACTGAGACACCTGCAGCCCTGCTGCAAAAATGAATAATTTGTTTTATATATAATAAAAAGTGAACACTATGAGATTCATAAAGACAGATGTCCAGGCAGGTGTGTGGTACTGTCCTGCATTAGAATGTACACATAACCAAGCAGTTCATGTGCTTTGTTCACCCTACTCAATAAAGTAGAGCAAAATATTACAGTCCTGGAGTATAATGTGATAAAAGCAGACAGCATCAAAACCTACAGCCCCATAAATAACCACAGAGTTCAATCAACAGCTGTTTACCAGAGTTTCAACAACAACTTAACGCTGAAACCTTCATTAAGGAGGTTCTTTGTAGGGCTGTCAGGTTTGACTGCATTACTCTCAGCCAGGTGTACCTAATAAAATGGCAGCATGTGTGTGTGAGTGTACGTTACTGTCAACTGTTGCGATCACAAACATTATTCTTTTTTTTTGTGTGAACCAGCAATTTGTGAGCCCAGGGAATTTCCTCCGACTTCATGGGGAAATGAGCTCAGGAATTCCCAAATTGGTCCACATTAAAGAAAAAAGCAAAGCAGTGTGTCTACTATTTGTATTGGCACTGGCAGATATGCCATTAATAATTTAATGTTTCATCAGAGCTACCTTGCAGCGATTTATGAATCTGAAAAAGTCCACTTGCTGAATCCTAAGACAAATATGGCAGGAAAGTCCAGAGGTGTGGTCGACAGTCTGAAGTACGCTGATGAACTCACCGTTCTGGCATCTTGTCTGGGAGACTGTTTGAGGGGACTAGAGGACATGGGCCGGGATGGGGTCTTGTCCTCGTACAGCGTCCTCCTGAAAGAGGCAGAAGTACAAGAGATGAATCCACAGTATGTGTGCGCACATCTCTTTCTTTTCTCTCTCTCTCTGTATGTGAATGTGCTTGCATAGGCAGCCTGCGTTACCGTTTGCACAGATCGACATCTGGCACTGGTTGCATGGTTTGTGGTCTGCATTTCATCCCATCTGAACAATAAACGTCTCTGCTATACATCAATCTGTTTCCATGTGCAACCCACAGGGCACCAGCCTATGACTTGTACAATCTTTTTAGAATAATACACCTCGATCATTGTCTCTCATCATGTCCATCATGGTTTAAACAAGCAGCTCTACATGGAAAAGGCTCACATGCAGACAAACACTTCTCATTTCCACTACGCTCTCGTTTGCCACACACACACAAAGACATAACTGAGCTAACAATCTCATTATGCACAGGCATGCGAGGCACTAACAGCCCACTAATGCTAATTGAATGAAGATGCTAGAGAAGTCAGGAAGATGTAGGGCAACAACGAAGACATTTTTTTTTTTTAAATCGCTGTCATCCTATGAAGACATCACATTACATTCTAGAGGGCACTGTTTCACACTCAGTTTGGAGCCTTTGGGCATTTCTTTTCCTCCCATGCACATGTTCAGCATCGCTACGACTGAGAACTTTGAGTGTCATTTGTCACTGGCGGTTTTATCTCATGAGAGCATCACTGTGAGGAAAGACTGCAGAATACAGAGTAGGAGTACGTGCAGGCACATTTTGACACATGAAGCAAATCTTATTGTGTGAGTGAACAAACAATAAAATAACAATTTGTGTAGGTGATAAATATTTCACAGAGTTGTTGTGTGTACTGACGGGTGTATTCAGCTCATAGATTTAGCTGATCAGTACAATATTTGGTAAAGAACTTCTATAAAGCAGCTCTGTGTGACCTGAATAGCTTCTTGTGATGTATCTTGTAAAGGAGACCTTGATCTCAATAAGACTTCCTCATTATATGAAGATGAACTAAACTCTGCTATTCTATATTTAGTCTTATTGTGTTATCTCTTATCTAAGCGCTTCAGCTTCTGTACAGATGTAACAGTACACATGGAACGTTTTTCTGGCAAATGCTGTATATTTTTCTAAGTATTCTTTTTTATTAAAATATTTATGTCAAAGACTGTGGTAAGTAGGGCTCTGATCTAATCCCATCATGGTACTGAGACTCAGGTGATAAAACTGGAAGTAGTTTATGTCCATGGTATAAAACAAGATTGCAGCTACCATCTGCCCCACCTCTTGGTATGTATGTTAGATTCTCAGGCATGTCACCTCAGAGTCAGGTTATGACTGAGCCACATTTGTTGATAATTTAATTTGTTGTTGTGCATAATTAATTTCAGAGTGTAAAGCATCCACATAAATGACAACAGTCCTAGAAGCTACGTCAACATACAGTGATTACTGCTTGTGTACATCGTGTGATATTTCAGCAAAACACTCATGATCACAGCACCAGTGCACGGATTTCTACATCAGCTTCAAACACTTCCAATACTGTTTTCATGAATGTCTCATCAACTACTACCTGAATTCTCAAACAAAAGATCTCAGCTTTTGTGTAATCAGACAGTTCTTTCCTTACACACTTACACACACACACACACACACACACACACACACACGCACACACGCACCTCTGAACCTTGGATGGGGAGGGCAAGCTTTGCAATTTTGGGCCTCTAAGTCAACAGGTGGATGAGGATAATTGAATCAGATGTGTCTGGAGTCTGAGGCCCAGAGATCAAAGCAGTGGCAAGTCAGGCCAAAGCTACACACACACACACACACAC
>NW_007578237.1:280678-286532 GCF_000690725.1 Stegastes partitus
ACACACACACACCATGTAGAGCCTCAGAAGCTGCAGCTTGGCTGATTAAAGCAGCCTGACATCCATACCCCAGCCTGACCTCCAGGTGCAGAGCCAGTGGGCCTGGGTCTCAGCCTCAGGCACTCTCAGGAAAGCAGTCTGACCTTGGGACACAAACATCCCAGTGCCCCTGCACACCCTCCACCACAACCCACCACCACAACCCTCCACCACCTGGAGGGAAGATCAGTGGAAGCATTCTGGCCTGTGAGCGAGAGACCAGAGGCATTTACACCAACAGCCGACTCCTGCAACTGCAAAGACAATGTTATTGTCACACTTAGCCAGAGGAGGAGAAAAAAATAAAAGAGCAGAGGAGCGTGAGGGGGAAGGGGGTTAAGGGTTTTCAGATGTGAATGAGACGCACACAGATGGAAGACAGACGTCACAGAGAGACAGGAGGAAAATAAGGAAAGGAAAAGTGGGAGAAGACCCTGCAGTGGAGGGAGCAGCACCACCTACAAAGTGATAATAAAGCCCAATTTACATGCTCTTCAGCTACACTTGAGCTGTGAACCTGACACCAGCAGCACTGTCAAAACCAGGCCCCACACTGTGTCTTTATCTTTGTCTGTCGTCTTTGAACACGAGGCAACATATGAGAAGATGGAGTGGACGTGTTAGCTAATCACCAAAGCTGTTCTGTGTGATCTCTTGACCCTCACCGACGGCCTTTGCTTTCCCACAGCATTCCTCTGCCTGAACCCGTGCTATAGACAAAGCAGTGGCTCTATCTTGTGGCTAACTTAGGAACACCACAGCTACAGAGGAATGCATGCCAGAATTCAATCAGGCATTCCTGACTAATGAGGGCAGATGATGTACACATATGCACACGTGTTACAGCACATTCACTTCTGAGAAAAACAGACATAGCATCTCAAAACATCAGAAAATCATCACAGCTTTGCCTTGAAACTTGAATTGGACCTAACAGCTTCACAGGCTCAAAGAAGCCCTGCCCATCACCTGACTAATGGTGAGTGAGACAGATCAAACGCTGCCACATCACAGGGAGGGAATCCGACCAGTTCCTTCCATTTAATCTTATCTAAATGAGAGAGACACATAAAAGGACTCTTGGCCCGGCTAATTTTCTCCATCAGTACGTTAGCCTGTGATCTGAGCGTCTTTAATGGTCTTATCCCAATCAGACGCTGTGGTACTCAGCAGTCTGCTCCCCGCAAAAACCTCCATCCACGCCCTGCATGGCAGGAAGGAGAAGGGCTGCTGACGGTAGCCGTGGCGTCTCGCATCACTTGCAGTGTCAGCTACAGCATCCAATACACAAACACATGCACACATGATGTCGTAACAACACTTTGCTACTAGACTCATTCAAAAAGTTTGATCAAGTCATATAAAATACAGCCAACAGAACAACAGGTGGGTCATTCACTGTCCTGGCAGATACAGTGGGCAGTTAACCTGAGCTGGACTGTGGGAGGAAACCCATGCACTGGCCACACAGAAAAGCCCAGCAGCCACATGTGTTAATAACAGCACGAACTACTGCGTCGCCTAATTGTAATGACATAACTCCACATCCCCGACAGAAAACTGAATTAAATATGGCTACAGCGGGCCTGTACTCTTTCTAAGGAGGTGCCCTCGTGTATATTAAGCTCTCTTTACTACACTTACAGTGCTCTCTTTTTATTATGCTAATGAGTGTATGAAGCCACTGGGCTCTGATTTGCCGTTCCTTGTTAATTGGAATGAAAAACCCAGAGCCATTACCAACATCACTTTGCGGATCCCCTGAAGTCTAGAGAAATATCCCTGAGCATGCTGGGACGGCATGTTGACTTCTAATGCGTTTGTATGTTATCATGGCGGCTGTTTACCCGACGTTTTAATCAAGCTACTCCATTCTAAATGCAAAACACATATATTTATTTTCCAGGCTTTTGGCTGCTGTTCAAATAGGAAAAGAAGCCAAACAATTTAAGAAACAGAGAAGACACTAATGAGCTGCTGAGCTTTCTTCTCTGCTCTGTGGGGGCTACACCTCAGGTTCAACAACAGGGAAAGTGTAAAGAGGAGAGGAACAGAAAGATGGATAGAGAATACGAGAGGTTCCTCATCCTCTCACGCTGTTTTGAAGTATTTCTTTTTGAAAAGTCAGAACGGACAGCTCATGCAGTCTGATGCAAGAACTTGGCAACATCCGTGGCTTTTCAAACAGTGCAGCGGAGCAAATGCGATGGGCAATCAGTCACAAAGCTGTGTGCTTCCAGCTTCACAGCCAGGTTCACTGTTTTCAGCCTGGTAGAAGAACTTTGAAAGAGAATGCTTGGATAAATATCTTATATGCAGCTTCTTCTATATCTGACCAAAAGAATGTTTTTGTGTGTCTTCACGTTTGAGAAGTTAAATCACAACTTGGATCAGGGAAAGAGCTGCTTTTTCACATCCTGCTGTCCGATCATACAAACCCAGAACTCTGCTAAACGTTGTGCATTTCAAGACAGGGTTGCACAAATCTCTGACTGCCATTTCAAAAAGCAACCATGAACTCTTCAGCAACAGAAGAACCTAATGTATGCCTCCACTGAGTGAAGCACACTGTCAATATGCTACACATGCAAATCAGCTTCAGCTTTTCATCTGAAAGGTCATCGTATTCCTCATTGAATTAGATGAGCCTATTTGTTCAGAGGGACTGCAGCCTGGCAGCTTAATGCAAACAATTTGACATCATTGCTCCATCAAATTATTTATAAAGCAGCTTGCCGCTACAGTAAATAAAAATCTCCCTTTTAGAAAGCAGGTGTTTGACAAACATTAGACCCATTCATATGAGACAGCTGTCATCCTGCTTTACTCTGTTAAAAGAGACTGCAGCCCACAGCGCAGCTCCATACACTTGACGAATTACACTGAATTACATCAAATAATCACCAGACTGAAGTTCTGTCTGTCAATATGCTCCTATTCGGTCTTGAAGGAGGTTGGGCTGCTTTGCGCCGATGCGTTCAGACACACTCTGGATGTACGTTTGACCTCTGCTGCTGCTGCGTGAGCCTGAATGAGCTTTTAGTGGCACTGAACACAGTGTGACAGCAGGAACAAACAGCTGGTGTGAGAATCACAGGATCGCACAGTTCACCACATCTCACCACTCAAAGTACCAGACTGAAGCCAAGAGGAAGGAAACTGGATCGCATGAGGAACACAACAAACAAAACAGAATAACTTAAGACTGAAAAACATACTGACAATGATTTTGGTACTATTCAAGAAAATCTACCGTAATGTCTGGACTAGAAGCTCCTACTTCTTTCACACGCTCTGAACGCTGCGGCTTAAACAACGAAGCGGCTAATTTATGGATTTTTATGAATTCACCTGGAGACCAAAGTGAGGCTGAGAGCGACGACGACAGAGAGACTGAGGAAGTGATGAAGTGATTCTGAGGCTGTTCAGCTCCTGAAGACACTGAAGAAGACGACTTTAGTGGTTTTAGTGCAGGAGGAAGATGAAGATAGCCATCAGTGACTTTTCCTGGTAGCTGCTGGAGTTTTATTTCCTTAACCAGCCGTGTTACAGGAAGTGTTCAGAAAAAAGCCTCTACGGTACGTATCTGTGTATGTTACCGCTACGCATTTAATTAAAGGTTCAAACATCTTTCTGTGTAAATATCTCATGTTCCAACGTGGACACCTGCAGCTTAGAGACCAGTGCAGCCTGTATACAGTCGTGACTCGATAATCGACCGTAAACAATCCTAAACCTGCTATCTGACAGGTTTGTAGGAAAAACCAGCAGAACCCATAAAAACAGCCTTAACATAGCGACAGCCTTGGATTGTGACTCCGACATGACATTTAATGTCACCAATCAGGATGACGGCGTATTATCTGACTGAACAATCCCACAGATTGGCTACGTTCACACTGCAGGACTTGATGCTCAATGAGGATTTCTTTGTGACTTCCTTCACGTTTCCACTTCAATGCGACTTGTATGTGATCTGCTGTGTGAACTTCATACGAGCCAAAAGTGTCCCGCATGCGCAGAAGAGGACACGACGACGTCACACGCAGCGAGCGTGCTCAGTGTTTATGGAAGTAAACATGGATGGTAACGGTGGAGCGTATCTGCCACTCCCCCGCCGCCACCGATGGAGGAAACAGAAGTGTGAGCGCTAACTAAACTAGCATCAGCAGCCAAGTACTGCCTGTGTGTTCTGGACACTTCCACCCCGTCAGAGCACTGCCCCGGGGTGGAAGTGTCCCCCGACCGCACAGAATGTTCTGATATTCATCATTAACTGGGCCTGAACATCCAGAGAGCAGAAAGTTCTACTGGGACCAGAACTACTAGTTATTATAACAACTATGAACAATAATGAACAACTAATGAGCCTTCCAGCATCAAGCCCTCCTCGTATCTGGACCTCCGTCTGGACAATCCCACAGCCTTGATATCCCACATAGGAGAAGGTTTTTAGTGTCGGGTTATCCAGTCACGACTGTATTTAAAAACTTGTTTTCTTTTTAAAGTCAATAGGTGCAGCTTATATTCAGGTGTGCTCAAAAGTCCAAATCTTACGGTAAACTCAACAGGCGTAATAGCATCAATAACAATGTGCCCGTACATCACAATGAAAGTCAGAATGACAGGTTGATGCTATCAGTTTTGCAGAATCCTTTTAATTGAGTCTCTGATAGGTTTTCACAATACAAAAAATAAAAGAAGTACCACAAACCAATGCATAATGATCAAAAATTAAAATGAACAAATATTTTAAGAAGGATTCCTGAAACACAGCAACTAATCCAACATAACTATATCAACCCAGTAGAGTCTAATGAACTGTCATTGTGTGTGTGTGTTTATGTTAGAGCACGGCTTCTGTAGTTGTAAAATACCTGTAACGAGCTGCAGTAGGTGTAGAACTGTCCTTCAGCAGCCCCAGAGTCAGACTGTCATCAGCAGGGCCTCCCAGCTCTCCTGTCACCCAGTCAGGCAGACCCACATGGTGGAGCTCCGCAGACCCACCGCTCAGTGGCTCATCAAAGTAGATGGACTAGGAATTAAAATTCACAAGATTAGCCTGGTAGTTGTCAGTTTATGCAATCGAGCGCAATGATACACACCGAGTTGCAACTGCATTGGATTTGAGCTAAAAAATAAGATCTTAACTTCTTACACATGACACACAAAGAAAGGAACACAAACAGTCCAGCCTGGCTGAGAATACAGCCACATGTATCGCCTCCTGAAGCAGTCGCTCTTACCATGTAGGTGGGGAGCGTCTTGAGGCTTCCCGGCTCTGGTTTGGTGGTGAACGGCCCCTCCAGGACCCCTCTTCTGAGCATGTGAAGGAGCAAATGGGCATACATGTTGCGGTTCTTACGACCTATCAGACCAGAACCGCAAGTGGCTGGGTCGCACAGCTTCTTTATCCAGATGGCACAACGCTGGCGCTCTGAGAATATTAGAAGACAGAGGGACAGGGGCTGGTAGGTTACATACAGAAAGACACAAAACCTTTATTCCTCACCGTCTGGCATTAAATGTGACTAAACTGTTCCTGTTTCAGCTCAGTCAGGATCACCAACATTACGTCTATTTAATAAACACCACAATAATGAGAGAGAGATTTTTACTGTTACTTTCTTCAGGGTCAGAAGTTTCCATCCATCTCCTCAGTACCTGCTAGCGTTGCCTTTAAACTCTATGACTTGGGTCAAACGTTCTGGGTTTCCTTCCAAAAGCTTCTCACAACAGTCTGATGAGTTCTGGCCCATTCCTCCTGACAGAACTGGTGGAACTGGGTCAGGTTTGTTGGTCTCCTTGCTCCACT
>NW_007578237.1:287519-301815 GCF_000690725.1 Stegastes partitus
CTGTATTGCTGCATGTATTAATCTGATAGCATGGTGGTACTGAAACAGCACAAAAACACAGACTGCAAGCATGTTAGCCTCCTAAGTGATGCTTAATAAAAACAGGCAAAGTCTCACCGGACTTGTTGGGGTGTTTCAGGACGTATGGTTTCATGTCCAACAGAAAATGATCAAACTCCGTGTCCAGCCTCTCCCATGAGTCTTCGCGTTTGCTCATGGTGACCTGAGGATGAATACATGGACAGAACAAGACGGTGAGAGCCAGTCCGTCACTACTATCAGAGAAACATCAGCCCTCAGATCTAAACCATAACATGCATGTAAACTGCAGCATTACTTCTCAACAGTTTGTGCATTTTCTGTATCATGTATGGATTTTCATCTGATGTGCAAAATGTCAGGTGCAATATTTATCAAATATTATTCAATTTTCATCTCATGTTTTGGGTGCAATATTTTATTATCATGACCTGAGTATAATTACCAGCATTACTTTTTCCTGCTTACTTATTTAATATATCGTGCTTATATCTTATTGCTTGTCTGCTTTTCAGGCAACACATCATTTATGTCAAGTCTTTTTGTTGTTTGCTTTTGTTGTTTTTTTCCGATCAACATGTGGCCTCCTGGGGCATTAATAAAGTTTTATCTTGTCTTGTATTAGCAAACACTACATTCATGAACCAGATGATTCCGTTTCTGAACCAAACACAGACGTGTAGGTGTTTCAAACAGGATAACATCGTAATGTTGGCTTGAGATGACACGACAACTACTTTATAGCTGTAATAACAAACGATGTTACCAGAGGAGCTACAGACGAGCAGGCTAAGAGGAACTAGCGCAGCATTAGCAAACAACTAGCGCTAGGCTAGCTAAAGCAGGCTAGCCCGGCGCTAGCGGTACCTGTCGTTCTGACGTCAGGCTCTCACACGCAGCCTGAACGGGTCGCGTTGTTTGTAACGAATGTAAACGTGAAGTAAAAACAAGCCAGTTATACCCACAGCACTGATTTCGCCGCTCAAAATGGTTCAAAACTTCGGCGTCCTCGCTTTACGCCACATCCGGTGTCCGTGGAGACGCTGCGTCGCGCTGCTGTTGCCATAGAAACGGCACTTCTTCTTCTCCGCCCACTGTTGAACTACTACCTGCTACTACGAAGCTACTATGCTTCAGTGAGTCTGTTAAGAGAAATATTTTCTACCAAACTGCTTGTAAATATTACAGAATGTAGTATTCATTATTCTCATCTTGCTATTTTTGTTTGTAATTAAATTTCCCATATCTAGTACGGGTTTTTTTCTGTTTTATTTTTGTTTGTTTGTTTGTTTGTTTGTTTGTTTGTTTGTTCGTTTGTTTGTTTGCACCCCCAACTCTGCTGTGTCTTGCAAATCTCAGAACACAGATTTCTGCTGTCAGTGAGTCGTATAGCTGTGCTTCTGCTATCTGTGTTCATTAGGACTGTGCTTGGAGGGAAAATGCCAATTATGAGCATCTTCAACACTCAATTAGTTTTTAAGATTTAGGTCTTCAGATTCTTCAATATCTTTAGTTTCTTTATTTTCAGTTTTTAAAAAAACAACAACTTACTTACAGGCAGGGACTCAAGACATGCATCTCATTCAGCATAGTTTAGGTGAAGTGTTTATTTTCTCTTCTGACAGTGTTCAGCTGAAGTAATAAATAAAAAAAAATGTAAATAAACCAACCAACTGCAGTAGAAGAAAATAAAACCTGTAACACAAAAATGTACAGATGGAGCACTATGCAGCTGTTTAAATAGATAACTAAAACCTTGCAGTAAATATAGAAACAAGCAGCAACAACAACAACAACAACAAAAAGTGAGTGTGTGCAGGTCGGAGTTCTTCCTGAGTCTGGCTTCAGCAGCTTCAGCAGTTTACTGCAGCAGTAAGGGCAGGGATGAGTTTCTTATTCATATTGTCCTGATGCATGTTTCTGTATTTAAAATTATTAAAATTCTTCTTCTTATTATTATTTCATTCAGGCTGTTTGTCCTTAACTCAGTGGTGAAGTTGTTTGCTCTATGGAGCTTTTCACTGCTGTTTTAAATCCTCACTCTTGGTTTCATGACACTCTTTACTTTCCTTTGCAGTGCTTTTGCTATGCAGTCATGACATGACTGAAAGCTGCCACCGTGGTTCTGTAGCATGTCTGGCCTATTCTGGGATGGCATGGACTGCAGTGACATGAAAGACAGTGTGTCTCCATTTCTAGGCACCTCTGATCTATTTGTGCTTATTGGAATAAATATCCTACCTGTTGTTTCCTAAACTTCCAAACCTAAATCAACTACACATGCCCTATTTCCCTTTAGTGGAGCCCTATTTATTTTACTTTTAAACATAAAAACCTAAAGACAAGGGGAATAAACATGGTATACATATTTTTCTTCTCTTCCACTAGATGTTTCTGTTGTGTTTCCGTCGATCAGGCTGCTTTTATCTCTACCTCCCGGCTAGTTATATCTTTAGGAAACTGTTGATATTTAATTTAATTAGTGATCCTGAATCATTCTGTTGTATTGCCCTGTTTGAACTACACATGGCCTTCATATCTCAGACAAAGTGACACTAAATTAGGAGGCAATATATGAGATAGTCGCCACAGATCTGTGGCATTGATGACAGTCTAGTAGGATTGTTAGCGTCATTAAAGAGTGCAGTCTAGTTTAGATCCACATGGTGGCGCTAAATGTCTGCATTTCAGACAACCGTCTGCAAATGATGGAGACACATGTTGCATTCAGGTGCTCCTCGAATGTTTTCCATCTGCAATCTCTGTTGTGTCATTAAAATTAGTGCTGAAGTGAATTAACAATATAAACTATGAGGCAGTGAGAGCGCCACATTAATAAATAAATCACTAAAAGAATCATAAAATAAAAGTAGAAACATAAAGACAAATAAATAAGAAAGAAAAAGAAAAGTAACTTTATTTAAAAACCAATAAATAAAAATAAATGTAACAAAATATTTAAAATAAATAATTTTTATTATTTTATTTGTTTGTCTTCATATTTTTACTTTTATCAGCCTTTTCTTTTATGGATTCATTTCTGATTCATGTTGCTGTATATTACCACATTATTTGATTTAGTCTTCTTTTTATTTCTGCTTTTATTTTATTCGGCTTTTATTGATTTGTTTTTGTAATTTGGCGCTCTCACTGCTACATAAGAAACTGAACAAAAATCCATAAACTGCGAATGCTATTCTTTTCTGACTTAGCGTGAAAGTTAAAAAACTAATTTCTGTTGTTACAACTAAAAAAAAGCTTAAATTTATCCATTTCTGCACAAAACAGACAAGCTGTGGCTTTAAAGCAGAACAAAGGCCTTAAAAAGAATGTATAGAATTTAATAAAGCAGTGCAGGATGCGTTTATGTTTCTGTTCAGTGTGGGTGCAAAGGCCTACGTCATTCTGCAGAAGTCAGATGAAGTTTTATTTCATGCATCTCACCAATAAAACTATTTCTAAACAAAGGCCCAGTAGGACTTCCCAGATATACAAGCAGCTACTTGTAGAATGTGTTTGCAGAAAATGTAGTTAGTAGATCATCAAGGTAAACTTTTCCCTTTTCACCTTGTGATTGTGAAATGGACTTTGCATATCCAGATGTACAATGTTTTTTTTTTTATTAAACACCTGTTAAAATACAAAATAGTCTTTATATGAAGAGCCTCAGTAGATGTGCCCTCCATAGGTTTGAGTAGGTTTCCCCCCAAACCAGCTCCGCTAAGACTTCCAGGTGGGTATTTGCATTGATAAATTCCCACGGTACGTGAAGGCAGCCTCCTCCGACGTCATCCTGAATGAAAAAGAAGCGCTGAGCCGAGGGCCGGCCAGAGGGGAGGCGTGCGTCCGTCAGCAGGCTGCAGGAGAGCGCACACCTGTCCGGAGCGGAGCGCGCATCCAGGAGCTGGCACAGATCGACCAGGACAACACCGACTTGTGGCTGTAGTTTTTTTGTTTTTGATGATGGCTGACCATCTTTTGCATTACAACGACTCAGCTGGAGTCGGGAACCGATTCGCCCGCAAAGGTGCTTTGCGGCAGAAAAACGTGCACGAAGTGAAAAACCACAAATTTATTGCGAGATTTTTCAAGCAGCCGACGTTCTGCAGCCACTGCACAGACTTCATATGGTGAGTTTCACACCTGCCTCAGCTCTCAGGGTTCATTCATGCTTCTGTGGCTCCGCGGTTGTTTTCATGGACTGTGCAGGTTTCAGAGCTTTACCACGAGTCCAGACTTCAGCTTTAAAGACTCATCAGGAGTTTGCAAATGAACCCCTTTAACAGGATGCTGATAGGAAACACCCAGTTCCTGTTGCCAACACTTGTGCTTTTTTTTGCAGGGGATTTGGGAAACAAGGATTCCAATGCCAAGGTAAACCATCTTTACTTGTGTTGATGCATTTTATTGGCAGAGCTGGAGGCTCAGACACCAGAATACCTGACGTCACCATTTGTCTACTTTACTGGAGGGACAGAAGCTGAGCTGGATTCATGCCCTTCAGCATTCACAGCCCCGAGCTTCACTGACAGCAGAAAACTGCACAGTTTCCAACAGAGTCACTAGACGACACTGAAGCATCTGCAGTCGAGCATCAAGTTATTACAGCTGGAAATAATGAGTGCGCAGAAGACAGTCTGAATTTAAAAAGCTTTATTTTCTGAGAGCGTGGCAGTCTGTAAAGCAAGAAAACAGGTTAGTGTTTGCAGGACAGTTATTCAAGATGCCAGATGAGAGTTGATTTGAGACGCTGAACGTACCATCAAGTGTTAATACGTCTTTGATGCAGATTGTTGACTTTGTGCAGGGTCTTGGAAATCTGGAAAGCTTGTCATTTCAGGATCGGGTCCATATTCTGGCTGGTAACTGGTTCTGGACTGGATGTAGCGGGCTCTCTGGTAGCCGTATTTGGATCGGTAGACATACGCTTGACGTTGGTCAGGAACAGTCTGCTCACTGACTACCTGGACAGGCTGGAATCTCTGGACAGGCCGGTATCTCTGGGTTCTGAACACTGGTTTTCTTGGCCGGTAGTTCATGCCATCAAAGTTAAAGTTTCCACCTCCAAAGTAAAAAGCTGGGAATCCTTTCCAGAAGTCATCAAAAGACGGGAATGTTGGATACCTTAAATATGAGGGTTGCTGTTGTGAGAAGCCATATCTAGCTGAAGAGTCTTGGCCCAGGTTGGCCTGGCCCAGGTTGGCCTGGCCCAGGTTGGCCTGGCCCAGGTTGGCCTGGCCCAGGTTGGCCTGGCCCAGGTTGGCCTGGCCCAGGTTGGCNTTGGCCTGGCCCAGGTTGGCCTGGCCCAGGTTGGCCTGGCCCAGGTTGGCCTGGCCCAGGTTGGCCTGGCCCAGGTTGGCCTGGCCCAGGTTGGCAGTATTGGAGGAAGCATCATAACGTTGAGAAGGCACAGTGTTCCCAGGATACTGAAAGACCGTCTCATAGACGAGGTTGTGACGGTTGCTGGAGTCGCCCCCGTGTGCACTGGAGCCAGTGTTGGAGGCCTGGTATGAGATGCCAGGCCTCGAGTCAGCCACCCCGTAATCTCTGCTGACCGGTTCAGGCTTCCAAGACTCCTGAACAGGAGGGGATGGGAGAGGCCGATAGGATGCAACTCGACTAGCGTAGCGACTGGTGTCACCAGCGCTTGGAGTGGCAGGCGTGCTGCTCATGTGAGCACCTGGGGACGGAGCTTGGGTCGGGACTTGTTGGGGATATCCTGGGCCAGCTGGCTGGTTGGGTCTTAAAGGAAAGACGAGTGGCCTTTGATAGTTGGGCAGCGCCCAGAGTTTCGGGTCACCATTAACAGGTTTCTGTACCTTGGGAGCACTCGGTGTGCCGGGTTGGCGTTGCTGATTCGAGACCGCGTTCTGCCATTTCACAAATAAAGGGCTGTTGTTGCGTCTCCAAAGAGGTGCGGTTGGCTGGTAACTCGAAGCCTGCGAGTTGCTCTGATCAGCAGCTGGAGGCGTCAAAACATCATCGTCACCCTCCGTCAGGTTATTTGAATCTTCTGTGACTCGATACGCTGAAAAAAAAAACAAAAAAAAAACACAATTACAATGGTAATTATGAGGCTTCACAGAGAAATAAAGTGTCTCATTACCTTTTTTAGATGGCAAACCAACGCTGCCACTGAACAGCAAAAAAATCCAGGAAACCCTGCAAAAGAGGAAAAAGATTAACCACCCAATTAAAGCATCTGCGCTCAAGTGCTCAGAAAATTAACAAAACTCACCACAAAAGAAGTCCAAGAGCCATGGCTGTTAGCTGAGAAGCAGCACCACACACTTCTCAGTCGCTATGGTTTGAGACAGCTCAGACGTGGACTTCAGTGTAACCTCTGTCCTGTCAGACCTGCAGCCTCCTGTGTCTTTTATAGCAGCGCTCAGGTTCCTGCTCACCAGGAATCATTATCTGCAGCTGCTCACAGCAATTAGTGGTCAGATAGTTTGCAGGTGCAGCAGCCGGACTGATTGAAGCCCTGAAACAAGCCCACTGAGTGACACTGAAGTGCTTTCTGATATGACATGGTGCACACATGGAGTCAGGCTGTGACATATTCTTTTGAAATCAACACCCTGTGGCCACCGTCTTTGCTAGTGTTGGATTTCTCTCCAGATATTTGATGCTGTGGTAAAGGAGAGGGTGAGGACAGGGAGACAAAGGTGAAGGCAGTACGAAGCCAGTTAAATGGGGATTACTGGGGTCAGATAAAGGTTAGATCACCAGGAAGGAGCTGCTACACGGAATGAAAGCAAAACACATCATGTGAAAGCGCTGGATGGAGATAATTAAGGAAAGAGATGTTTTATAACGTGTGCAAGATGCTTTACTGAATTAGATCTGTGGACTGTGAGACCAGATCTTCATGGTCTGGTCAACCCTGGGTTCAACCACACCGCCGTCATTGTGAACTCAGGTGTGACCAACACTATAAAAGTCACACTTTTACCTGCACGTCGCTCCACAAAGTCACTGGTTCCTGCGTCCTCTCATGCCAGCAGGGTCAAGTCACCGCAATGCTGCAGGCAGAAGATCTACGACTTTAATTAACTGTCTGAGCGAACAGCGTGAGCTGAGCGCCTCACATCCACCAGCCTTTTATATGTTTCATACAAAGCTTCTAGTCCAGATGTAAAAGGTCACATTCCTTCCTGAGGGATGATGGTGTGCCTGGGTTTGTTGTGCTCATGCTCACAGTACGTTGTGTGTGTGCAAAAAGTGACGCAATATTGAAAATTTCACACTTTCAGATAACATACGTGTGCAAGGGACGGAGCTCCATGTGCAGCGCGGTGGCGTGTGAATGCATCCTCACAGGTGGCTGCTCTGGGGTTCAGACAGACCTTGTTCTTGTAGCATCGATGCTCTGCTTCTTGGAGAGATGATCTCCAGGGCGCTCGGTGTTCTCTGCTCTCACATTCCTTCATTGGATGGACGTGTGATGACTTTGGTAGCTGTGGATGGATTCTGTGGAACACTATGGATCCCTGGGACGTGATTGTTATTACATGAGACCCCCAGACAGACAGTTCAGAGAGATTTTAGTTCAAATATTTATCGCCCAGGCTCTAAATCCAGGCATGTGTTTCCTCCTGTGAGTGCAAACTGTGAGCTGAAGAGCTGAACCTCTGCTTCTCTGAGGCGGGAAGGGAAAGTCAAACAGCTGCACCTCTGCAACACTGACGGTCGTCGTGATGCTCGTATCTGTGCTGCCAAAGGTGACAGCGTTACCTGTGTGAGGCAGCGGCAGAATACTTGGCTTCTGCTGGAATTATTAGAAAGGTGATAAAGCAGGGCTGCTGAGATCCTTCATCTTTATCCTTTTCCCAGCAGGGCTCATATCAGTTTATGGTTTCTTAGGCACGGGCAGATTAAGGGCTGCCTCCAGCCTCCTGCTGTGCACTGAAAGGCCTGATAGCGGAATTAAAAAAAAGAAGCCGGCCGTGATTACCCTCCTCTGCTGCACAGCAGCGATGTCGAAGTCGGAGAGGAAATGCCTTTATTACTGAAGTCATGTGTGGGTGGAGGGCCGAGCCCCTGCAGCTCCCACTGCTCCACCTTCACATTGTTCAGCACACAGAGGCGTGGTTCTTCACAGCGCCCTGTGTTTTGCAGGATTACTGGTGAACCGATCGATACGTGAACAAGTCAGATTTCATGTAGCGTCCAACATGATTGCCTTTTCTGGGTTGATCAGGTGTTGTTCTGCACTAGATCCACCGTAGGAACTGTGCAGGATGTGCCTCACCTCAGAGTCAGTCCATCGCCAAGCAGGCTTCCACGTACCTGCTGCTTTGGTGCAACACTTCACACCTCATGATCCATATGTTTTTCTGCATTCACATAGATTGGTCGCTGTTTGTTTCTCTCGTGATCAGCTGTGGTGCATCCTGTCACATGGACCTGCCGAGTTGTAAACATCGTTTCCCGCTTGGCTCCACTCGCCGCCTCTCGCTGTGCGCTCTTTTGTCTCCATTCTTAGTTGCTTTCACTGCTGCTTGTTTTTGTGTGTGTGTGTGTGTGTGTGTGTGTGTGTGTGTGTGACTCATAAACTTATTGTGTCAGAAAAAGAAACGCTCGTAGTGTAAAATGAATTTCTGCTCTACTCTATTCATACCTCATGCTAAATATCGCAAACCAAATGTGATCCCTATGAAACGCAAAGATCTTGCAAAATTAATGAGATCCCATTAGTTCAGTCGTACTTTCTGTATCGAGCTCGCGCCAAATATTATGGAAATTTAAATGAGAGCAGGACTGGAAATTACTGAAACATATATTCCAGCAGGTTTTATGCTAAAGCTGTTGTGTTCTTAGTTGGTAACTTGCTCATGTGGCGGTTTTTATGCGAGAAGACACATCATAAAAAAACCCTCAGCGAGGGAGCATCGACGCCTCCAAAGGGCTGTCAGCTTCTTTACACTCTCAGAGTTCTGTTAACTTTTTTCTTCTTCTTCAGTCAGTTTCTGCATCAGACATGTACAGCTGAGTTACTCCAATATCCCAGTTTGTCAGAGAGCAGTTTTACAGTCACAGGTGAGCTGGTGTGCTCGAGCTGGTGAAGAAGGAGGCGGGAGCATCTTAAAGGAAGCAATGGTGAAGAGCAGCGGTAGTCAAACGTTTTGAGTCACGACCCCAAGATAACAGAAGTTTGTGTTCATGACCCCCCAGTTAGAATTCTGGACGTCTGATGAGTGAGAACGCTGCTGTTCAGGCGTTAGATAGATTCCACAGGTAGGTCTCTTTACATTAACACCTAAGTTTTCTTTTAAATGAATAAATGAATTGAATTGATTTCAAACAGATGAAAAGGGAAAAAAATATAAAAACAAAAGAAAATCATTTTTAAAAGAGCAAAAGAGCAAAAGAACAATAACGTTGCAGAATCACATCATAATATTAACAAGTCTGACAAAGGAGTGGGAAGAAGTGTCCACGTTTAATGCTGACAGCCCTGATACACATTTATCTGATAAATGTTAGCTTCATTTTTTCTTCTTTATTTTTTTGACAATGACCTGGCGACCCCCTGAAGTTATCTTGGGACCCCCATGGGGGTCCCGTCCCCCAGTTTGAGAACCACTGGTGTAGAGTTCCATCTGAGCCATCTTTAAGGCACAAAAAACCGTCTAAATGTGTAATTGGACCCACAGAGGTGAGTTTTTAGGGTCTAATCAGTCGATCAATACTACCTGAGTTACATTCTCACTGATTAATCTCCACGTAAACGGGTCAGCTGAGCAAACGGCGCCGCCTGCTCCCTGGACTCTCCCATCAGATGGGCTCGTTGAGGGCAGTGATGTGAGGCTGAGTCAGGCTGTTTCAGCATCGGATCGCTGGTCGGTAGATGCTCTCCTCCCCCTCTCTCGCCTCCCCAGCCTTTGAAGTTGAGCATCTGTGGAAATGACGGAGCCATCTGGAGAGTGGAGAAGCCACGGCTGGGAGGACGGCACCACGTCTGGACACGAGGCAGGCGAGATGGGAGGGGAGGCAGTTGGAAGCAGAAGAAGGAGACGTAACAACGCAGCAAAGGCTGAGAGAAGCAACGGAGGAGGCAAAGGTGATGAAGTGCACGAGGAAACAAACACGGAGGGATTCAAGTGAGAGGCTGAAGACACGATGAAGTCAAAGAGGCCTTTTACACATCTTGGCTTCCTGCTGCAGAGATTCTGGCAAACATAAAGCAAACAGTGTGAGCAGATGAAGGAGAGCAGAGTGAAGACAGTGGTGGATATTGTGTCTACACGGCGACCGACTGCCAAGCGTGGCCGCTTTCATCCGAGCAGCAGGCTGTCTGGTCTACAGATGTTAGTCATTTGGATCAGACTGAATGAAACCTGCTGGGATGGATATTGTGGCCACTTGGGGGCAGAAATTGACATTGCCTCATGTTTTTGATGGCTGTGGCGAACTTGTAATCAACAGCCTCCACAGAGCTGTAGAGGTTCATTAGTTCCACCCAGAACTCCGTCACTGGAGCTGGTAGATGGAGGAGGTGGGACGCCGTGGCTTCATCTCAATAATTGCATTCGACTGAATGTTTAACATGTCAGTTGACTGAAAACGCTGTATTTTGGGGTAATTGTTAATGAGATGTGCAGACTAACGTGATTTCGATGAGATGGCAGTTCTGAGTTTGGATTTGTTCCCAGAAGAACTGAGGAGCACTTTGAGGACAGTCGGAAAGTTGAAAACCGACAATTTGCTTTTGTTTTTACGGCTTCTGGCTGTGATAAATCATGGACTTTGGTGATTTCGTTGGATACTCGGGCTGCAGGTGGATCAGTGGTTAGCACCGTGGCCTCACAGCTAGAAGGTCGCCGGTTGGCGTCCCGGTGAGGACACCCGGGATCTCCCTGCGTGGAGTCTCCATGTTCTCCCCGTGCAGCGTGGGTTCTCTCCGGGTTCTCCGGCTTCCTCCCACAGTCCAGAAACATGCTGAGGTTAATTGGTGATTGTAAATTGTCCGTAGGTGTGAATGTGAGTGTGCTTGGTTGTCTGTCTCTAAGTGTAGCCCTGTGATAGACTGGTTACCTGTCCAGGTGAACCTGCCTTCACCCTGAGTCAGCTGGGATAGGCTCCGCCCCCCATGACCCTGGTGAGGATGAAGGTGTAAAGATGATGGATGGATGGATGCTCTTCATATTTTATGCTTTCTCAGAATTCCTGTCAAGAAGTCCCTCATAGTAAGCATCTATACCAAATGTTAGACTACAGATCTGCACAGAATTATAAACGTGAATAAAAAATACACATAAAACAGCTTCAAGATTCCCTAAAACCGCCATTTTCCTTGAGTTGACCCACGCTGGTGGATCTAAAATTCATCTGAATGGATAGAATTTGACCTGAAACAGCCTCCGTGTCCAAAAGTAAAACATTTTTGAGTCACTTTAGGAAAAGTCGTCAAGTTTCAAGCTAAAAGAATCACATTCAGGGTGTTTCTACTGCTGTCAAATGTCACAACAGGTCACGTCTGACCTGGAGCAGTATGTGGAGTTCTGTCTCCCTGGGTTCAGAGGGCTCAGGACTAAACTGATGTAAAGCTCCCCAAAACAACCCTCCTCCTGTTGCTTTGCTCAGGAGCGCTTCAGCAGGACACATGCTTTCTGTTGGTTTGCAGGACGGTCTGCTGCGTACCACCTGCGTGTTTTTGTGTCTCTGTGCTGCCATGGCGACGCCTCCATCACCAGCCCAGCCTGTGTCCAAATATATTTACAATCCAACCGCCGCCAGTTCGCCTCCTCTCCTCTCCAGCCCAGCGACTATTTACATCTCGTCGAGTGATCATAATCGAATCCTGGTCACATGCGCAGACGAGGCGGCGGGTGTAGGCCGCTCCATCGCTCTGTGGGACATTTGTTCCCCCCGTGGGCGACATCATGTATGTGTCAGTTCGCATGACGAGGGCTGATCAGCCTCCAGCCAGAGCGTCTCCCAGCCCTAACGGCAGCGTAGGAGTAGAACCAATCGCCTGCTCTGCTCAGAATGGAGCGATTGGACCTCATTAACCAATCAGGGAGCAGCAGTGTGGGGCTGTTGGGCTGTACGGCTCCTGACGGGGAGCCCCCCAACCATGAATATCCTCCACAAGACGCAGTGCTGCTCCCCTGGAGCCACGCCGCTCAGACACGAGGGGTCCTCCTGCTGGAACGATGCCCTGATATGTTGATTCATTAAATCCTGCTTGGCTCGTTTGCAAGCTGCAGATCTAAGCCTCGTTACTTTACTCTAAATGAATCTGTGTGGCTCTTTTATTGTCCCCCTGCTGCTCACTCCACCACATCTGTAGAAAGTAGCACGAGTCCATTGATTCCAAGTGCAGGTTGTTATTTTAAGTAGCTTCCAGGTGTTTTCACATCTTCTGTGCAGTATGACGAGATTACAATGTCAGAAATTATATATATAGAAAAAAGAAAACACAAAAGTTTAATTTCTTTGGTTATTTGTTTTCCTAAAATAAATCAAAAACTGAAATTAACATGTACATATTTTGTTGTCGTGTATCCGCAGGTGTTAGAGGGAAAGGGGCTCTGCACAATCCACATTTTCCCACTTTCAGTTTGTTTCTATACGTCTGTTTGCTCCGTAGGCACACGGCTGCAGTTCAGCCGGTCGGTCATCACGGCTGTGCAAAGAAACACTTTTTATTTTTTTTACAGAATCTGGTGGAGAAAAGATTTATTTTTGGCAGCTTTCAAATGAACACACATAGAATAAATGTGTGATTTTAAATAAATATCCACATTTGAATCTGAGATTTGGTTACATTTCCTGACAGATGAGTAGTTCGAGGACCATCGGAAAAATCTAGATCCAACAATTCCTTCTGTTTTACTGTTTGTGCTTCTGATGAATGGAGTGATTTTAGTGGACGTGTTAAGACTTTCAAACCTGCTGACATGTTTGGGGCTTCGGTGGATTAATACCTATAAACATGTCCTCTCAGTGTCGGTAAAGTCACTGAAAAGGGGAAAGACGGTCGATTCCTGGACAGTGATACTGAGCGCCTGGTAGAGCAACAGAGCTAAATGTCAGCGAGTCATGATGCAGAAACACGTGTGAGAGCTCCCAGTTCAAGCGTCTGATCAAACCAGTGCTTCCTTCCTTCCAGCAGCAGCCCGTTTAGTTTCACTTCAAACCTTATTTCTGAAATCGTCTCAAAGTGATCGAGCTTCACACCAACCAAGTGTCTGCGTCGGACTGATTAAACATTCTTTAGTATATCAGCCATTTTTAAACCCTCTCGCCGCTCGATGGCATTAACTCCAGCCAGAGTGGAGGCTGAGCCGGCCGCCATAATGACCCGTTATTCTGCTGCACATCCAGAGTGAATATTGGGTCTGTCTCCTTCACTTTCCATCTATCTGTCTGTCTGTCTGCCGATTCCGTCTCCTTATCATGGTAGCAGCTCTTCTGGCCCGTGATCAGTCTGCAGAACCGTACATCCAGTCGAGTAGAGCATCATATCAGTGGTTTATGTTTGCCCAGTTCAACCCACTCCTTCAGAATATACCAACGCTCCTGCCTGTCATCGACACATCAGAACCTACACATTGTCTCCAGCGTTTATTACAGATTATCATGTTAAGTTCTGCTGGAGTTTATATTCTGGCATTTTTCTCAGCTCTGCTCGTGGGCTTCAAAGGCCACCGGAGTCACACGCTGTCAAGAAACTCTTGTTTTTCCAAACCGAGCCGGTGGCTTGTCACATCGAATCGTAGAATCCTCGGCAGCTCGTGCCCGAGAGGCGTTTTGATCGGCGTGCCAGTTAGCGCCCCTAAATACGGAGCGACACCAGACTCTCCGTTGTCACCGTAAGAGGATTGAGACAGCCGGGCGCCGGATAAAGAGGTCTCATTAAGGCTCCACAGCGTAAAGGCAGTGATGAGGATGAGGACGAGGAGGACTGACGAAGATGACAGGAACTGTGTAAAGTCAGACAAACTTTGAGTTTCACTTTGGATGATGCTGCATTGATGGAAAGCTGTGAGGATGCTTTAAAGTGATGTGACCCATCAGTGGCACTGATGCAGCCTGGATTATGTTAACACATGATTGGCTGTGGGTCCATTGAGTTGTTTTCTACATGTACACTTGTCCTCACATGTGTTCATCTCCGTCCATTAAAGAAAATTCACAACAGTCCCTCAAATAACCAGAAACTGGAAAAAGTAATAATAAATAAAAATTTGTTAAATTATAATTTAGTGAAATAAGACGTTGGTTTTGAATTGTGGTTGAAAAGAAT
>NW_007578237.1:302193-309644 GCF_000690725.1 Stegastes partitus
CAGTTTCAGCTGATTCCAGTGACTGAAGCTGCTGGTTTCCTTCTCTAATGGGAGGCTGTGAACACATCTGAGGACACATCGTATCGTTCATGAGCACTAACACGAGAAAGAAACCGTGGAAGTCACTTGTGTCACTGCCAGCCAATCGTGTCCCGTGATATGCGTCATGTGGTTTTGTTTTGCAGCCCACGGCGCCGTGTGACTGATTTCACACAGATGGTCACATATGAACCATGAACTACGCTGGAAGTGCCAAAGATTCTCACCCATGGTTCCCTTTTCACATTACCGCCTCTCCAGTCTCTCATCAAGTGTTCCTAATAAATAAACACATAAATTAGTGCAGTTCGGAGAATAAAAGTGAAACAGAGCTGAAGTCAGTGACATCAAACCAAAAACAGACGGTTCAGTAAAAAAACAGCAACTGGACTTTTCTTCTTAAAGACGTTTCAACTCTCATCCAAGAAGCTTCTTCAGTAGAAAGTATGAACCCAGTTTGGACGCTAACGAGGAAAACTGATAAGTAGAGAGATAATTAAAGACGTCACCAGGCAGTAGATGGGATCAGTAGCTCTAAATGCACAATGAAAAACATTAAATACTTTATTAAATTAGGTTGTTTCAGCAGGAAGTTACCATAAATACAGATAAATACCCAAAATAAGCTGTAAGTACAAATGAACAATAACAAAATATTAAAAAAACATAAAATGCTGTAGTGCAGCTACCGTAATGTCTGGACTAGAAGCTCCTACTTTTTTCACACGCTTTGAACGCTGCAGCTGCTGGAGTTTTATTTCCTTAACCAGCCGTGTTACAGGAAGTGTTCAGAAAAAAGCCTCTACGGTACGTATCTGTGTATGTTACCGCTACGCATTTAATTAAAGGTTAAAACATCTTTCTGTGTAAATATCTCATGTTCCAACGTGGACACCTGCAGCTTAGAGACACCTGCAGCCTGTATATGTACACACCTGGATTCTGTTTACAGGTAGTGGGTGGAGCTTATATTCAGGTGCTCAGAATGTACAGTAATGAAAGAGTAGAAGCACCGTTGTGTTACTGTGTGCGTACCTGCTGTCCCTGGCACCACATTGCTTTGCCAGATTTGTGTTTGTGCGCTAAGTGGCGACCAGGAATCCACCCGGGCGTCTCATCTCCCACCAAACAGTCTCAAATTTCACAATACCTTCCCTGCATCTCTCCCCCCGTCATCTTCATCTCGCCAGATATGCCGCTGTGGCAGGCCAGGGTTACCATAGTAACAGCGGCCGCGACGTGCCAGATATCTGCCCAGTAGCGTTACCCTTTACAGAAAACCAAGCCTTCCTTAAATGATGATTCAACATGGGAGCGGTGACGGTGCATCCGTTCACCTGTGGGCGCCGCCCCGTCCTGTAAGGCAGCATGAACGGAGGTCTGAACGAAGCAGTGAGATCCCAGAGCGGCCGGCGATGGCGCCCCGGAGCACAAAGACAACAGGGCGCAGCAGCGACCACCACAAGTGTTTTCCTCTTAACAGACTGCCTGAGCAGATCGAGTCACAGCGCGGCGGTTGTGTAACGCGGTGTCATCTGGTGACATTAAAACGGGGTCTTTTTGGAGCGTTACTCAGCTCAGAGTGGGTCGCTAATTGTCAGGGAGCCTCCGGAGTGTTTTCACTGAGACACAATGCGGTGTCATGAGATGACACATGCTGGCCTCCTCCTAATCTCTGGTTCAGCAAACAAAGGCAAGAGAGCAGCCGGGGAGGCCTCGGAGGGAGAGATCTCGGTCTCTAGAAGGATGTGTGAGGTTCAGGAAACCTGTCTGTCTGTCTGAGCTGTGAACAGCAACACAGTCAGCAGCAGTCGCAGCGCTCTCATTTATTCTTTGTTCTTTTTTTTCTTGGTTTCCAAAAACGGCAGCACCAACAGGAGACGCAGCGATCGAGCGTCGCCACCAACACGCTGATAACTCTTCAGCACACGGTCTGAGCAGCTGCTACCAAACTGCTTTCATTCCTTCCCAGTGTGGCGTCAGCAGGTTTCTGGTTTGTGCTCATGCTGCATCGCTCTTCTCTTTGCTTTAATTTTAGAATATTTGACCTGTGAGCTCCATCTCAGCAGCGTGTTGGACCTTCCTTCATCCATAATAGATGCTGCACCAGTGACTTACATAAAGGACACTGTCAGCACATAGCAGAAGACCCACATTCCAGCAGCTTTGTCTGAATGTCTTAAACACCAGTTACCATGACAGTGTGTTTAGTGGACGGATCCATCGAGCCGTTCCTGTGCCAGGAGTTCAGTACCGGTCTGGACGGGCTTTAGAGCAGCAGCGCTCACCTCTACGCGTCTCAGCCCTCCAGCTGTGCTTAATGAATTCTGCGGTGATTGCACCCAGGGCTATTTTGGGACTGGTTTAAGTCAGAGACATCAGTCCTGACCCACATAGGGTGAGCGCCGTGTGCACGCCGGAGGGGGACGGGAGAGTCCTCAGGAGGGAAATGAGTGAAGTAAGGAGCTGGTTCAGGTTCTAGTCAGTGCTTCTCCTCAACATCTGATGTCTGACATGTTTTGCAATAACAGTCTGTGTACAAATCAAGACAAACGTACGCTGATGCTGGATGACGTCTGCAGTAATCAGTCTGGTTCCATTTCCTCCACTAGTTGCCGACCACTCGTCCTTCAAGACTTCAGATTCATCTAAAGCTGATCTGACTTCTACAGACACATTCATTCACTGTTCCCGTGCAGCCGGCGTCCATCTTGAACAGGAAGTTGCTGCAACCAGTCAGCATGCGGCGTGTGCTACAAGAATTACCTACAGAGAGCTAGAGACGCTGCACAGTCATGGCTGTGCTCCAGCGGTGTTATGATACGACTTCAGGGTGACACACAGTGGCGTGGACGCTCGAAACCTCCACTGGTCAAACTGGATTTCCTTTAAAATCTTGCAAGAGCCACATGCTGGATGAGCCTACGTGGCCAAAGAACTGGTGAGCACGTACAGTTATAGGACATTCAACGAGGTTTCATTCAGTTTCAGTCTCCTCACGGTGTACAAATAATCCAGGTCTCCTCCGCTCTGCCAGGACTGGAGACGTTAAATCAGATATAAACAGGCCTCCACAGGCAACTGCAATGAAGAACATGCACATGTTCACATTTACCTTAGATTACAGGAGAGGCTAACATCCGTTCTAACCTGCCTCAGTGATACATTGACTTCGCCAGGATAATATATAAATACAGTCTCTAAGCCTCCTTTCTGTTCAAAATCGCCCTCGAGCCCCGAAACATTGTGAATAGTGTATTTTGTGTGTTTGAGACTTTTAGATGTGCTCGCCCGTCTCATGAAACACATGTGCAAAGAGTCCTGTTGTCTTCAGTGCAGATTAACCCGTCAGTCATTTTCATTTTGCCTGTAAATGCAGAAAACTGCATAAAACTCCTCAGCTGATGTGTTCAGATGACTTGTTTTAATCAACCGATAAATAAAAAGGAGCTTCAGGAAATCTGCTCCACTGTCAGCTAGAGATGCTGGAGATTATCAGCTGTCGATATTTTAACCGATTTAAAATAAATGAACCCACAAGACAGAAGACAAGGAACGTGGATGCCAGAGAGTGTAATGTAGATTAGCTGTTTTACCAGGCTCTGCCACCAGGTGGAGCCCTGTATGCTGTTGTACTTTAGTGTTTGATACCGTAGCAACCGGAGGAGGCGGTCGCTCCAACTACCGGTAGTTGGGAAGCAGAGAGCATTGTGGGGTTTAGCAGGTTGTTGCCGGCGTTACAACAGAGTAGCGGCCCGTTACGCTGCTGCCTGGAAAAACTACGCTGCACATTGGACCGGTACGCTGTTTACGAGGGTACGTAACGGGAAAATATTCAACAACAAGCACTGATGGAGTTTCACTATCGTCGCTGCTAACGCTGCTATTGGCTAGCGCCGCTAACAAAAATATCCTGGCGAGGACCCTGAGTTTAGCTAGCAACGGGCAGCATGACAGAGACTAATGTGGAGGTTAATGCTATTAAAAGACCAACTGGAGTTCAAGAGAGCAGCGTCTCCATCCCAGAGGGGCTGATTTCATGAAGCTGCTGCCGCCGTGGAGGTCACATGTTCAACAACACGACCATGGAACGATGTGGCTCAGGTGTAGAGGTCGACGGTTCAACTCCCTCCTTCACACGTCACAAAGTGCTCCTGGGAAAACAAAACAGAAAAAAAGAAAATGTAGAAGATATACGTGCAGAACTTAACCGTTAAAATTGCACCTCCACCGTCAAATAAATGTTGTTTTTCTGCTTTTCCTGCAACTCATGGCAAACATTTAGAACTGCATCAAACAATAAAATCTATAAAAGGAACCTCTGATAAATCAGCTCCAATAAAAGAATGTTAACATTTTTAATTTATGATGGTAAATATACATCCATCCATCATCCCTACACTTTAATCCTCACTATGGGGGGCAGAGCCTATCCCAGCTGACTCAGGGTGAAGGCAGGTTCACCTGGACAGGTAACCAGTCTATCACAGGGCTACACTTAGAGACAGACAACCAAGCACACTCACATTCACACCTACGGACAATTTACAATCACCAATTAACCTCAGCATGTTTCTGGACTGTGGGAGGAAGCCGGAGAACCCGGAGAGAACCCACGCTGCACGGGGAGAACATGGAGACTCCACGCAGGAAGATCCCGGGTGTCCTCACCGGGACGCCAACTGGTGACCTGCTAGCTGTGATGCTAACCAACTGCGCCACCCTGCAGCCCCCGTAAATATACATATATATATATAAATATATAAATGTCCAGATACACGTTTTAAAATTACAAAACCAGATAAAACGTCTTTACCTTCCCAAAAGTATTACAAAGCAAATACTGTCAGCAAACCTTTTTACTGTTATTATGCTTTTCTTGTTATTGCATACAAATAAATAAATAATAAAAATAGAATGTCAGACGGCAAACATCCTGCATCAAGTCACGAAATGAATTTTAAAAAAATCACCTTTAATGATGAAAAAAGTTAAAATCTTAAAAAAATTTTAAACTGTCCAGATACACATTTTTAAATTCAAAAATCTTTACTTACTCAAGAATATTACAAAGCAAATACTGTCAACTAGCATCATTATTATTATTATTATTATTATTATTGTGCTTTTCCTGTTATTGCAGCTGAAGGCAACCATCCTACTTGTTCATTGTAACTGCATCAAGCAATAAAATTAAATCAAAGAGCCAAAAATAATTCAGCTCCAATAAAGGAAATATTAATGTGATGGTAAATATACATCTATATGTGTCCAGATACGCATTTTTAAATTCCCAAATTAGATAAGACAGCTTTACCTGATCAACAATATTCCAGAACAGCCACCCTTTTTGATTGGCTGTATTTGGTCACCGTAGATAATCTGAACCTGTGAGCTGTAAATCCCACCAAGAGGAAGGCGAGCATGAAGAGTAAGCAGCACACAGGCGCTGCGATGAAGGAAAAGCTGCGACTCTCAGATGGACACGTGGGACTTTCCCGGCCTCGGAATAATGTTTTCTGCTATTTCTGTACGAGGACAAAGATGCAGGGAGACGAGCAGAGGGCTGCAGCCTCCTGCCAGCTCTGTGAAGCGTGAGCTGCTGCTTCCTGCTCCCGCTGAGACTTCCCCTGTTTGTGTTGGTCTGAGGGTCACCCAGGAAGAGGCTGCAGCTCTTAGTCATCCTCACACCTCACGCCGTCCATCTGTCTGCCTGTTTACCACCAGAAACACATTCCCCGCTGGAAACAAATTAAAGTATGCAAATTAGTACCTGTGTGGAAATACGAGCGAGTTCAGTCTGCAGGAGAGCTGCTTCTGTTTGAAGCTCACACCAAATGTGGATCCTGTTCTGTCTGTGAAGCGCTGAACTCGCTGAAGGCTTTCAACGTCGGCCTTCTTTCTCAGAGTCACCGCCTGTTGGCTGTGCAACATGACAAACTATCAGCATAATGTTCATTTTTTAGCCTGAAATCTTTGTGATTTTCAGGCAAAACCAAAATCTATTGTTTGTGAAGTGGAATTAAGATGAAACTTTGTCAATCCTGAAAGAAAGTCCTGTGCTCAGATGAAAACAAAATGACTAAATGTAGTGCCGAAAAAGTAGAAAAGCAATAAAATACAAGTCGAACCCGTTGCTGAGACACAACAAGCAGCTGAAATAAGACTGAAAGTCTGTGACATGCTCCCATTGGGTGCAGCTGTTTTTTAAACCACATTTTAACTCGCTGTGGGTTCGTTTTTCTCTGCATCTCTATGGAAACAGAAGAACCTATTGTAAAGTCTAAACTAGTAAAGTCAAGATGAGGAATAAAAGATTAAAACAGTATAAAAACATTAAAATAGCCGTTAATATGAAACATTATGGAGTCATGAAAGTGGAGTTTTCATGAACGGACAATTCAGCAAAGTAAGTCGACTGAACTGTTGGAGGGAGTGCTGAAGGTTCAGGAAGTGGACCCACAAGGCGACAAAGAGGCGGGTTGCAATAACCAAGGGAACCTTACTGGGACAACGAGGAGGCAGGACCTGGTCCAGTGAGGGAGGGCCCAGGGAGAGGCTCATCCTGGGGTTTGGTCTGAGGCTCCAGTGAGGGGAGTCTGTGCCCCGGGGATACTGTGCTGGTGACAGGTGAGTCCTCAGGTGCAGGGAGTCGTAGGCTGGGCTGGAGAAGACGGCAGGCGGAGATGCTCTGTGGGGGAAGGACGAGAGGCAGGGGTTAGCACGAGGAGCTCCAGATCGCTGCTGTGGCCGATGCACCGCTCAGGGGAGAGTCCGTCGTCTGGCGCTGAAGCACGGGGAGACGCCGGCTGAAGGTGTGGTGGAGAACGAGCGAGCCCTCGTCAGCCATGGCCCCGCCCAGCCTGAAGCAACCAATCAGCACAAAGAGCAGCCAAACACACACACAGGCAGTACATCTGGAGGGTCGGGTCCAAAATCAGCTTACAAATATCCAGGACCTGTCCTCTGGTCCAGAACCCTCCCAGTGGACCAAGGACTGGAAACATGAACTCTGAGCCTTCAGTTTTAATCCTGTCATCAGTTGAGCAGCTGGTGTGAGTGACTGGTTTGAAACCACCACGACGTCCAGCTGAGTTCCCGACCCGTCGCTCCGTCCATCACTCTGGACGCTCAAAAGCACTTCAAGCATCTTCATGTCGTGTTTTTAGTCTATTGTCAAGTTTTGTTTGTCGTTTAGTACAAAGTCATTTTTGTTTAAACAACATTTGAGTCGATGTTTCAGTCGTTCTGTGCAGAATCTGAGACGTTGGACTTTCTTATTACTTTGAGTCTCACTTTGTCTTCAGTCCAATCAGTCAGAGCTGAAAAGTTTCACTGACTCACAACGTCCTGCACGAAGAGGGAAACGGAACTCAGACCGAACTCAGACAGAACTCAGACCGAACTCAGAC
>NW_007578237.1:309824-322626 GCF_000690725.1 Stegastes partitus
GTGCAGAACCACAGGTAGAACGAGACAAGATGTGGAAGTCGAGTCCCCAAGGGAACAAAAAGACAAACAGATGTTGTACTAATTAGACTGGACTCACATTAGTCTTTGTGAGCACAGTCTGTAGTTCAGCCCGGTTCAGCCCAGAGGTCGGCGGCCACAGCTCAGCTCCTCAGTCAAATGTTTGATTTTGTGTTTTTACTGCAGAAGTTTAATTTGTGCTGAACTTCATGTGAGACACAATAAAGCTGAAGCATCACGATGTTCAGATGGTTTGGATCAGTTTAAAGACGTTGAGAGTTTGTGGTTCCGGTCAGTTGTTCTGCTGATTCTCCTTAAAGACGGCGTGACTTTCAAACCCGCCGGCGGGTTAATTACGGGTGAAGCTTTCTCAGCAGCAGGCTTTTGGAGGTGTGAAGGTCAGAGCTGGACTGAACGGGCTGGTTTCTGGTTCCTGTGGATAACTCTGTGAGCAGAAGCATCAGACTCGTGTCCTACAGCCCATACATGATGTGCATTTGGGCTTTTCGCGCCGTGTAGCTGCTCTTCTTGCACAAACTGGAATCAGCTGCAATCATTTTTCCTACTTATGGAAAGTAAACTGACGTCATGAGCGAGCCTGTGCTGGTGGTTTGTATCCAGAGGAGATGCTGGAGGGAGTTAAACACCTCCAGTGAAGAGTTTTCTCTCAGACGTCTGCGTTCTGACAGACTGTTAATGAGCTGGGTTCAGGTGAGGAGATGAATTACCATAAACAGGAAGTACCGCAGAGACCTCTTCAGACGACGTAGAAAGCTCATCTTAGATGTTCTCACTTCCTCCAGAGGAAGGAGGGCAGGAGGCTGTCAGCTCCAGCTCCTAACTGGGCCGTTTTCCTCCCAGTTCTCCGGTTCTCCGGTTCTCCCGGCTCCACCGGTGCCACAGGGGAGAATCGGCACTTTGTTTGTTTTCTGGCGTCTGTCCGGTCGAGTGGAGGGAACGTGGTCTTGTGACCCTCATCTCCAGGGTCAGACTTCATCTGGACTTAAATGTTCGTCGTCTTTCTGTAACTCCTAAACAGAAGTGATTGAAGATCTCACTTGAATGCCATTAATTAGGTGTGGAGACTCTAAATGAATCAATTAAGTCCAGTTATTTTCACTGCCATGAAGTGAGAGATGTGAGTGTGTGGGCCGGTTCTGACCAAACTGCTCAGATATCTGAAAGGCATGCCGTGTTGTTGTTTCCACATCCAGACGACAATCCCACCAGTACTTGTGTGTGTTTTTCTGCTGATGCTTCTTAGATGTTTGCACCGTCCCCTTTGCTGCAGTAACAGTGCAAATGTCCCCACTGTGGGATTTTAAAAGGCTTATCGTAAATATAAACACAATATATATTCTTTGACACTAATAACTGGAATCATCTCTGAAGAGTTTGTGTTGGTTGACCTGTTGATGCTGGTACCAGAGCGCCATCACGTCTCCCTGCAGGGCAGAACCAGTGGGTTGACCACGTGGCAGCAGGACTGATGCGTGCATGCTGCACACACTCCTCTGTGCGCTGCTGCTGTGTCTTTAGAACACACACCGTGGTCATCACTGCGACACACTTGCAGCTCTGTGATGCAAACCGAGTGTCGGACGGACGCTGCGGCCTTGACAAGCCGATTCAGACTCTGTCAGCGGCTCTGTGATGGCGGACGGAGCAGTGTGGAAGCTGTGGAGAGCAAAACCAGACCTCCATCTGTGAGAACAGCTCTTCACCTGCAGCCAGAGAGCGCTGGGAAGAAACACAGTGGCGGCGAGAGCGGCGAGAGCGGCGAGAGCGGTGGGCGTAATTGTGTTTGAAAGTGAGGTTAACCACACACGTATTCAGTCAGCTAAATGACCCCACTGCAGAAAACAGCTGAAATGAAGAGAGCACTCGTCCTACAGGCTCCACAGAGTTTTATTGTCTGTGTTTTTTAGGCCCCAATTCATGCTTTGTTCAGATGAAACCGATTTGTTTGGCTACGCAGCCGCAGATATGAACCTGTGGAGCTTTGATTTAAAGAGCCCGGCTGTAAATCTTTGTCGCTCAGGTCCAACGAAGGCGCGTTGAGAAGAGAGCTGTCCACCAGCCGGTCCTCGTAGGATGGATCAACCTGATGTGTTTGTTGATTCGTTGAATAATTGCATTATTAGTATAACTGTGAGATTTAAATGTATCCGCTGCTTTATTTATGTCAGATTTCCTGACGACACGCTGCTGCGCTTTTTGTTTAGATGCTGAAATAAGAAAAAAAACAAACTGCTAATTGTCACAGTGAGCTGATGGTTTAGCTCAAAGTACGACCTTACATGGACCGTCGTAGTTCTTGTTCACTGGTTGACTGTCTTTGAAAGAGTCTTATACAGAAATCCCACTAATGTCCAGTCAGGACTCGATGATCCGACACTAAATGTAAAACCTTCTTTTATGTCGGATTGTCCAGACGGAGGTCCAGATACGAGGAGGGCTTGATGCTGGAAGGATCATTAGTTCTTCATTATTGTTCATAGTTGTTATAATAACTAGTGTGTTGTTAGAACACGACGCATCGCTGGACTTCAGCCTAACTGACCGGTGAGCTGGTACACGGGCCGTCGGTTGACATCAAAGGTAGATGTGTTCAGACAGCAGCTGAAGGGATCCAGATCCCGATGTGACCTGGATCTGGTCTGTTCATGACAGTACTTGGCTGCTGATGCTAGTTTAGTTAGCGCTCACACTTCTGTTTCCTCCATCGGTGGCGGCGGGGGAGTGGCAGATACGCTCCACCGTTACCATCCATGTTTACTTCCATAAACACTGAGCACGCTCGCTGCGTGTGACGTCGTCGTGTCCTCTTGTGCGCATGCGGGACACTTTTGGCTCGTATGAAGTTCACACAGCAGATCACATACAAGTCGCATTGAACTGGAAACGTGAAGGAAGTCACAAAGAAATCCTCATTGAGCATCAAGTCCTGCAGTGTGAACGTAGCCAATCTGTGGGATTGTTCAGTCAGATAATACGCCGTCATCCTGATTGGTGACATTAAATGTCATGTCGGAGTCACAATCCAAGGCTGTCGCTATGTTAAGGCTGTTTTTATGGGTTCTGTTGGGTTTTCCTGTCAGATAGCAGGTTCTGGATTGATAAGGGTCGATTATGGAGTCACTGTGCTTGTTCTGTCAAAGAGAAGCCATCCGGTACACACCAGCCGGTATTCATGTGAATGGATGGTGTTAGTAGCCTCCAGCTCAAAGGTCTCTCTCTGAGTCGTGCTTTGTTACTACAGCCGCTATCGACGGCCTTTATGAGGTTAAAACAGTGGATTGTTCCTTTACAGTTATCAAAAATTGAAGACAAGAGGCAGAATTTACGTTTACATTCATGTATCATCAAATCATCCATTCAGTCTGCGTGACATGCAGCTCGCGGGCGGCTTTATTCAGAGACGGCGGCTATAAGTCGGCTTTAAATGGCAAACTCATGCATTTGCAGTTCCACTGACATAAAGTCCAAACTGCTCCTTAAAGGTCATGACTTATTTAGAGCAAGAAAGAGCTGCAGCAGGTGTAGGTTGCTCTACTTCCTTCCAATCTTTGAGCTTTTCTTCGCCGTCAATCGCTCAGGCTGAATGTTTTCTGCACGTTTACGCCCTTCTAGCGGCCGCAGGGTCCTGAAGTCATCTGAGTTGTGAGGCTGAGCTGCCATCAGTGAAATCCTCCCAGTAGCACGGCCACAAGAGTCGCTGTTGTTGCAACGAAATGAAAAAAAGTCAAAGATAACAGAGAGAAACAATAAGAAGGCGCAGGGCGGCGTGGGAGGCAGCAGGTGTTAATTGAAACCGTCTTGCAGAAAGCACAGAATGCCATTTTGCCACAGCTGCTGCCTTTTGTTTTTTCTCTTCCTTATTCGGCTCCAAATGGTACGAGCCACGCACTGGGCAGGCTGACTAATCGCTCTGCACAGGCTTGGATGCTGGCGCGTGGATTAACTAGGCCAATTAGCCGAGTGCAGAGCCCGGCGATGAGAAGAGTCACGCTCCCTTTCTCAGCCGAGTGCCATTAATCAGCAGTAAGGGGGCCGAAGCAACGCTTTGCTGCATCCAGGTGTCCGCCTCAAACCTCGTGACCTCGATACAGCGCCACAGGCTTTCTCTGGGGCTCAGCGGCTTTGTGCTGCGGAAATACACTTCTGAGCAGCTTACAGGGGGCAGAATGAGAGGAGGTGGCGTCTGCATGTCTGTCCGGTTCCTCCAACATCTGTGCAGCTGCAGGAGGACGTGTGTTTGTGCTGCAGCAGAGAGCCGACCTCACGCTGAACCAGGATCAGCTCATCAGCTCCACAAAGGATAGAAGCTTCTGTGCTTTGCTGGCTCGAAATCAGATTATACAAACTCAGTTAAACTTCATTCAGTTCAGGGTTTTTACGTTTCTTTCTACCCGTCTCTGCCTCCGTCTTCTCTCTTTCTGCTGCAGCACACCTTTGCCTTCCTCACCTGGGTGTGTTTGTAATAAATCCCCGTCTTCACCACTTTTGCAGCGTTCAGACCTCAGACAGTGAAAAAGTCTCAGATGCATGTTCTATCTTTAGCTCTGAGAATTTGTTGTTCACAGTTTACTAGCCGCCGTTTCGTTCTCGCAAAAGGCCAGGATGATTGATCTTAATTTAGGCATCGCGTTTGTTCATCTGACTCCAGCTTTCCATCGCAGGAGGAGAAATATGATTCATGCGTAGCAAAATCACTGTGATTCATGCTTGTTAACCAAAGCACCGTCAGGCAGAGCTGTTATTAAGGCTTTGTGCCGTTTTGCTGCTTGGGAAACATATTGGAGTCGCTGTGTGTTCTTACATCTGACACCAAATCTGATCATCTCAGATGTTTCTCATGAAAATGGCCAAAATGTTCAGGCTCAGAATGAAGTGAGAATGAAAAGTGAAGCCAAATAGTGAAACTTCTCAAATATCCACTGGAGGCCGGATCAGGAAGGCAGTCGGTCTGCATTGTGCTGGAGAGCCGTCGTCATTCTGCAGCACAAACACTCCGGCTGGTTTGTGCTTCTTTAAACCATCCTGGGCGGTGCGAAGCCCAGTTTGTAGCGACGGTGGAAAACAATGAATTGTTTTGCTGGAACATTTGCATGCATGGAGACATTTAATTAATGTGTAATAGACAATTCATCAACAGAAGCAGGTCTGTTGTGTTGCAGGAAATGACAGACTTCTAATCCCTATAAACCTGTATGTTAGAATGCTCAACGTAAGCACAGAAATGAAGATAACCTGTCAGAGAAATCTGTTGTGGTCTCTGTAGCTGATCCTTCTCTGGTCAGAGCACCACAGACATGGTTTACTTTAGTCAAAGAAGGATAAAAATACTAACAGACTATTTTCAGGATCTTTACTTATGGACTAGTGAGAGCGCCAAATAACAAAAATAAATCAATAAAAAAATAATTTAAAAAAGTGGAAATAAAAAGAAGAATAAATAAATAAAAAAATAATATGGCAATATAAAGAAATATTAATCACAAATTAATCTATGAAAGAAAAGGCTAATAAAGCAGAAACATAGAGACAAATAAATAAAATAATCAAAATATTTATTTATTTATTTTTAAAACTAATTTTAGTTAAAAATGATTTATTTTTAGAATTTTTTCTTACATTTTTATTTTTTCTTATTTATTATTATTTAATGTATTTATTATTTAAATTTATTTATTTTTTTTTCATTTTTATTTTTTTAAAATATCAGTTTAGATATAAGACTAATAACAACATAAAACCGTTTCAGGTTGAGTCAGAGAAGAGCAGCGACGGTTTTTGGTTGCGCTGCTTGTGGAGCAGATAAAGAGCATCTGGGCTCAGCGCTTTGCTTTGAATTCTATGAGAATCGGTGCACGGCGGGACAGAGGTCAAGAGCAAACACCGACGCCAACAACCGGCTTCCTGCCACATCACATCAGTGGCAGCAGCTGGCAGTGCAGCCCTGCAGCAGCAGCAGCCTCCACATCACCTGAACGCATCGTCTGGGGCTTATATAATCCATAGATTATGTAAGTATATGTGTACATGTGGCAGCTGAATAGTGTTAATAGTGATTCTTTTTCCAGCACAGAAGTGATCAAGGCCGCTGTTCTCCACGTCTGCGTGGCCTCGCTGGCTTTCTGTGAAATAAAAAACAAACTGTGAGAGAATTTATGAGAAGTGACTGAAACGAAGGGAAGAAGAAGAGAAGCGCCTCCTTTGTGTTTCACGATGTCCTGAGACAAATTTAGCCCAAACAAATTAGTCGAGGACACGCAGCGCCGCGGGACTGGAAGATGTTCTGATGCTGATGTGTGCTATCAGTCTGTCCCCAGGCGCCAGACGTGGACGTGGCCGAGACCTTTGCCTTTTGCCTGACCGGCTGCTCAGCGTGTAGGCTGCACAGAACCCCGGCTCTGAACAGCACCGCTGGGCTTGTGTGCATATTCAAGACTGCTTTTCTTTCTTTTCTTTTTTTACTCGTGTACATGCTCACACCTCCTGCGATCAGTGGGGCTATTGTACGGTCTAATTTGCTCTTGTCGGTGTGCAGCGGCGGTGTCGGCCTCAGAACTTCTGGACGGAGCCAGACTCATTACATTACTACAAGTGTGACACCTGATACCGGGCCGAGGGGCTCGGAGCCAGACCACTGCAGCTGATCCGCCACTGATGGACCCACTGAGTGTGTGTTTGTGTGCACGTCTGAGTAACTGAGAAGAGCCGGTGAAGCCAGCTGTGTGTCTGAGGGAGATAAAGCAGGACTGTGCGTCTGAGCGTGTTGGCGTGTTTGCGAGGTCCACGGAGCATCAACGTGCACTGACAGATGTGCGTGTGCGCGGCGGTGTGTGTTTGTGTGTGGAGTCGTATTTAATTCATGAGGCCGTATCACTATTTCCCCCGTGTGACTGCCAGACGTCTGGCAGCCAAACACTCCCACCTGTAGTTTGAATTAATCGATCCGGTCCCCCTGAGCCGCTTCTTAACACAGACGCTATCTGCTAAGAGTGTGTCGGTTATCATACCGATGACTGAGAACGTCTACCTGGTGTGTGTGTGTGCTCATCTCTCTGCATATTTATCGTATTATGAGGAAGTCTGCTGCTAATGAGGTGCAGCTGCAAGTTTGGGAAATAATGACTTGTTAGATGAATGAGACTAAGTGGAGTCTGCAGCTGACGTTAGCATGCTAACACCGTGCCGTGCTAACAGCCAGGTTCACTTTTTTAATTTAGCATGTTAGCATTTGCTAATTATCACTAAACACAAAGGACAGCTGTGGATGATGTAACTGTTTTCATTTGTCATAAATCTAACCCTTTATGATGAAACTCTAGATATATATTAATGTTCTAGATCAGGTCAGGTTCAGCTTTCATTGCACACGTCACGAGTACAAGACCATGAGATGCAGATTGCATCGAACCAGAAGAGCAGAAGCAGGAACAACAGTTTTATCCTCTCTCTAAATCTGCATCCCATGAATGTTCTTAAACAGATTAAAAGAATGACTCGTCAACCAGCTGAACAGCTTCCAGTTATTGATTTATCACATTCAAACTCTGCTCTATTGTCACATCCAAACAATACAGAATTTGGCTCAAAGACAAAACAAAACAAATAAAATCATTTCATTGTACTAAACAAAGTGCGAGAGCCTGTCTTTGCTTTCAGTTTCTAAAATGGCAAAAGCAGAACAGAACATGAGGCTCGTTAGTTGTCCCCTAATGTGGGCTCCCACAGCTCCCACAGCTCCCACAGCTCCCACAGCTCCCACAGCTCCCACAGCTCCCACAGCACACTGAATGGATTCATCCATTTCACTGTTTCAACGTTACAAATGAACGACGTTATTTATTCATGCTATGTGCCGGCTATTTGTTACCAAACAGAATACAGAATACCCACAGAGCTAAACCTGGGCTGGGCGGCTCGGTTCGGGGGCAGTCAGAACCGTTGTAAAGACGCACTACGTTTTAATGACGCTAGCGTGTGCTGCTGTCGGTCTTGAGTTGTTCTTCGTTGGTTGAGAACACAGACGCTGCAGACGGTGACAGTGCTGCCCCCTGCATGTGTTGTGGTGCGTTGCAGTCACTTGTGTTGTGTTGGGACTTGTCATACTGTGTGGAAAGCTGTGGGTGGTGAGGACGGTGTGAAGATACCTGGTGCAGTGTTTTACTATCACAGACCGTACAGGATGTTTAGAACGCGTCGACAGGGAAAGTTCACGTCCATGAATTTCATTCATTCACGTTGTCGACTAATCGTTGCAGCCTTGTAATGCACAGAAGTGTTTAATATCAATATGAATATACAAATGTGCTTCTTTTTTGTTTTTTCAAGGGCAATGGCTTTCCAGGATAAACAACAGCACGTTAGATGGAAGATGAAGATAAGTCCGAGTTCAGCTTCAGGGGAAGATGCAAAAAAGTCACATTGCAATTATTATTTCAACTCACATTGAGATGTGTTGATGATTCGTTGTGTGCAGCTGTCTGCAGCATTCCTGGGCGACGGGGCTGCAGACGCTATCACAGGAAAATGTTTCACCATCATTTCTGATCATTTCTATTAACTTGTGTTGAATAAAAACCAGGAAGCCTGTTTATCAAGGTACACAGGTAATAGTTTAATGCTTTCACAGAGTCGTCAACATTCTGTCGATCGCTGTCGTTTTAATACGGCTTCATATTAAAAGACATGTTGTGTCTCACCTTGTAGGACTAAAGCTGCAGCTCCTGTCCTCTGGATATTGCACTTGTCCATGTTGCGATCTCGGGTCATTGTTCTACGTTTTGTCCGACAGCTCTGATGATATTTCTATAAAGTCTGAGACTGTCGGCGTCATGGTAGTGCCACACAGAACGTCGGGGGATTACCAGAGTCTTTTGATGGCAATCTTTCCAGCGGTTATTGATATGTTTCCGTCCAGACCGTGGCCAAGGACTAATCAGCATTGCTGTCCCAAAAAGAGATTTGTTGCTGCCGGCTGGAGCCACCAGGGAGACTCACGTGGAAGTCGGCACAATGTGGATGTGTGTGGCTGTTTAGTGTCTCTACGATGGGAAGCACAAACCATGCAAAACAGAGAAGCAGCTTGTATCCTCGGGGCACCGTCATTACCGTCTGTGTCTGCTGTAACAAGCCATCCAGACATGCATAATCAAACACAGATCTCCGAAGGCAGGGAGCCATGGTGATCACCGCCGTCGCCTGTCAACCTGCAGCACTGCATGGATGGAAACTAGGAGGAGCCATGAAGTGCCTAGATGCAACCTGACAAGGCCAAATTCACCTTGACCTCCGTTTAAACTCCTCCCAGTAGCCCTCAACCCGACCAAACCGTGTTGGTGGCACCGGTGTTGCCGGTGAGATAATTAGTCCGGAGCCCTGTCACAAGTGTTTTGCTTTGCTTGGTGGAAAAGCGAGCGGCACCCCGCTGTGCCCGACTCTGCCCGAGGTCTGTTCCATCCTGGTTCTCTGCAGTTCCCCCCTGACATGCAGAAGCTCTTTACACAGACACATGCTGTATGCAAACAGTCAGACATGCATATTCATACAGCAGCGTGTTGATGATGGAAACGATCAGCAAACACAAACTGAATCCTGATTTTCTGACACAGGGAGGAAGAGTTCTGATCTCCTTGTCTCTCTACGTATCTGATCCATCACCTCCTCTCTCCCCTTCTCTTTTTCTCGCTCTGTTTTCCGTCTGTGGTCTTTGTGAACAGCTTTATTGTTGCCTTCAAGGTCGTGCATTCAGCGTGTGTGCGTCCCGCTGCCCGGCTCTGCTGCTTATGTGCCTATAGCATGCATAATTGAATGTATGCGCTGAAATTGAATTTCCAGGCCTTTGTTGTAGCTGCAGCTCTGTTCATTTCCTCCCTCTGCAGGTAAGCGCTGCTCGCCGGTGTATTACGCACGTACTTCATCTCCCAAGGGTGGTGGCAAAAGGACAGAGACTTCTATGGTGATATACGGAGGCAATTTAGTCTGCTGCTACTCTGAAGCAGTCTGCTGCAGCATTGCCACAGTTGGTGACTCTGAAGCAGTCTGCTGCTGTTTGCTATTTGGGACATTTGAAGGTCTGCCATGAGTTTAGTTCTGATTATAAAAACACAAACTGCTCAAACTTCTTCATTCATCAGTTTCCTTAAACTAGAACCAGAGTGTAAACGTATAAAGTTGAAAATGTGAGAGCAACAAGTCAGCTCACTATGAGGGGTGACCAGAAAGTTCAGAGGCCTGCAGGAAGGTGAAAAAGTGCCTGATTTATGTTTCATCCTGGTCAGCACAGTCCCTCTGTGCAGCGACTCTGGGCTCCTGGTGCTCCTGCAGCGCTCTCCCTGGAGGTCACTGCGTCAGAACGGTGACCCTTCAGCTTAAACTTCATTTTGGGGAAGAGAAAGAGACGGCAGGGAGTCGAACACAGCGAGCAGAGCGAGTGGGGAGGGAACGTCTGGTGCACGACCTCAACAACGGTGACGACAACCTCACCATGCTGCTCCTGAGCCGATGTGTTCGCTTCTGGAAACTCCTTCAGTGACGATTCCCAACATGACGGTGGCTGCTGACTGACTCTGCACCAGTCTGAGGTTTATGTAGAAATCGCAGTTGTCACCGATGGAGGAAACAGAAGTGTGAGCGCTAACTAAACTAGCATCAGCAGCCAAGTACTGCCTGTGTGTTCTGGACACTTCCACCCCGTCAGAGCGCTGCCCCGGGGTGGAAGTGTCCCCCGACCGCACCCAATATTCTGATATTCATCATTAATTGGGCCTGAACATCCAGAGAGCAGAAAGTTCTACTGGGACCAGCCCTACTAGTTATTATAACAACTATGAACAATAATGAACAACTAATGAGCCTTCCAGCATCAAGCCCTCCTCGTATCTGGACCTCTGTCTGGACAATCCCACAGCCTTGATATCCCACATAAAAGAAGGTTTTACATTTATTGTCGGGTTATCCAGTCACGGCTGTAGATGTGTGCATGTATGTATCAAAATAAGTACTACAATGAATCCTAATACAATTAATGTGTTTTTAAAATTACTGCTGGAGAAACTCTAATTTGTGTCTGTGTTAATGAATGTATTATTAAGCATACATTAAAAAAAAACCCATCAGACATCACAGGTAAAGAAATGCAAAAAAAAGAGAAAAAGACGAAGTGAAGGAAATGAGGAACCGTTGCTTCCTGTGTGACCGTCTTCAGCGTCAGCGTGTCCGTCCGTGGCCGGCTGCTCGTGTCGACGCCACCTGAGGCTGCAGGACTGCTTCACATGTTGGTTGTTGTTGATGCATCTCACAAAAACAAACCCTCACATACAGCAAGTGCTTGAATGAAATTGCTCCTCTTAGTTTTACTGTATTTCCCAAAAGGTTGTTCAGCCAGACATCACCTGAAGGTTTAGGGCTCAAGATAATCAGTATGAAGCTGCTAACAAGCCCTTTAAGTGCGTATTGAATCATGTATGTGGCCGTGTAAGAGCAGAAGGCCGGTGGAAGTGATCAGGATGATAAACAACGGATGGATTTCGTCTCTCACTGACCTCTGAACTCCATCAAATTTTGACGAGAACTTGACACAGCAGGACCTCCACCTGCCGCCGTATGATGCTCTCCATGTTTGTCTTTGAGCTTTTTTCCACCTTCCACAGCTTCTCATTCATCATTCGCCGTTCACTGTTGTGTTTGCACGTGGCTGCATGTCTCAGCGTATGGCGGCTGTGTATTTATAGCCGGCCAGGTGTAACACAGAGGAAGTGTCTTCCCCCCACTCCTCCTCCGCCATGGTGCAGCTCGGTACACGCTGTTCCAGCCCCGGCCAGAATCCAGCCTAAAAATAACCGAGAGAGGACAATACACCTCCCCTCTCCTCCCCTCTCCTCCCCTCTCCTCCCCTCTGCCATTTTCCTTAAACGACGGCTACAGAAGGACCACAGACGAGCAGGTTTCTACCGTCACCTGCTCGTCTGGAGGAAGCTTCTTGGTGTGTAATATCCAGACAATGACGACAAAATTCGCTTCACTTCTACAATAAGTCAGAGCTGAAAACGACATGGAGCACAGAGCTCGGGAGTTTTTCGAGCCGATGCAAACAGGAGCCCTGAACCCCCGTGGATTCGTCTCCTCCCATGCTGCCACTTCTCTCCGTTCCTCCCGCCGATCTCAGATCAAAGCTTCAGCCCTCTTTGCGTTTCGATTCACTCTGAGAGTTCGGATCGATGAGTCTGGCGGGTATTGAGTCGGTTCGGTGCCGCCTGCTCTCCCTTATCTCCACCGCAAGCTTTTCTCCTGGGCAGCAACACAATTCTATTACCAGGGACTCAGGAGATGATCAGTTTCAGCAGATTAGCCAGAACACACAGTGGAGAGGATCAGCGGTGGCGAGTTTTGTGATGGTATGTGTGAAAACAGACGCTCAAGTTCTGCACACAAACCTGCACCGGCACTCACAAGAACGGGTTTGTGTCGTCTAAGCAGCTTTGCGGCGCCGAAGCCCCTTATCTCTGCACTTATGCAATTAGGCTGGAGAAACAAAGCTCACAGTAATTAATCATAATATCCCTGACGATACAGTATGTCACTGTGTCACCTCTGCTCCTGCTGCTTCACACAGTTCTGCCTGCGTGGACCGAACCATCTGGAGACTGTCCTCTCACTACCGAGTCTCCCCGTCGCATCCCGGCACATGAGTCACGCTGAACATTCATTATAGTGACATCAGGATAAAAAAAGAAGTTTTAATCTGCAGGCCTCCTCGCTTGTGTTTCTAGGT
>NW_007578237.1:323255-333745 GCF_000690725.1 Stegastes partitus
TCAAATCTGACTCTTTTCAAAACAATGAACAAGAATGACCGTTAATGGCAAAACAGACAGCGTGAAGTCAATAAGAAATTAAAACCACACGAACGAGACACAAAGGAAAACGGAGGCACAACGAGACAAAAACACGACAGAAAACGTAAAGAAAGAGACACGAGACGCGAAATAACACAAACGAGAAACTAAATAATTAATGAGATAAAAACGAGACACAAAACGACATGAACGTGACGTTAAACGACGAAAACAGACACAACAATACAAACACGGTGAAAAGTGAAACCAGCCGGACTCAGAACGACTAAAACGACTTAAAACAAGACTCAACACAACAATAAACAACAAACACAAGACACGAAACGAAACAAATGACACATTAAACAACAGAAACCACACACACAACAACACAAACAAGACATTAAACGCAACATGACCAAAATGAGCACAGCACCATCTGAACACAGCAGATTGCTAGAAAGCCTGGTGACAGTTACAGTCATATTCTGCTGTAATGGACTGTGTCACTAAATAAAGACTGTAAACTGTAATGTGAGACTGAGGAGGACGTTGTGGATCATCTGCTGTAGCTGGTCCAGCTGTTTGAACTCGGCCCTCGGCTTCCTCATGCAGCTCTGGGATGGCGTGTCATCAACGGATGGAGGTGAAAAGTTCTCACATCTCTCTGCTGTTTCAAGCCTTTCTCAAATGAACGACTGTTTTCCGATGGTACTTTGTGGAGCCCATTCACGCTGTCAAACGGATCAGCTGTGATTCTGCAGGTTTAGATGCGTCCGTCTCAGGGTGTACGACTGGAGACATTTGCTTTTCTATTCTTCTTTTTCAGTTGTTATCCTCCAGTTTCTTGTGTGTTTTTTTCATATTTATTGAGGCCTTCAGGTCCAGGAGTGTTGATCTGTGTGTGTTCCAGGTGTTTTCCATGTTGTGTATGAACACGGTGTCAGGTGTCCTCACAGCCTCCACCAGCGCCGCCCTGCTTCAGCCACTGCAGCATTTCGGCTCCGACTTTCTTAAGACACATTTCACATTTCTTTGTGTGCGCTGGTGAAAGTCGACACCAGGGATTACAGTCGCAGAGGAACACTGTCTCTGTCTGCTGTAAGTCTGGGTAAGCTTTCCTGACACACTCGGTCCAATGCCGGCTTTATCCCCTCCACTGTGCGCAGCTTAGCGGCCCTCGTTCACCTCTGAACCGGGCTCAGCGTCGAGCCGATCCGCCGCAGGAAAACAAACGGGTCTGAGATGGGTGCTGAGTGGAGGCGGCGGCGGGCGAGTGGGTGTGATGGGTGGACGTCATCACACCCGTGATTCACACATCGTAAGTAGGATGCAGAGAGGACGAGGAGAAACCTGACGACTGCGCTCAGAGCTAATCCTGCCGAGTGAAACGCTGAAACAGGAGATGGAAGGAAGCAGCATTTTGTTCAGACGCAGAGCTTTCCATTGACGGCTGAGTGGGCGGGATGCAGCACAGGAAGTTAGACTTCGGGGCGAGTTGGAGGTGGACGTGGGAAAGAACGAGGTCACAGCAAAGACTCCAGCCTCACACCACCACCACCACCACCACACACTGACGGCAATAGCAAACACTTGATCCACAGATGTGCACAGTTTGAACCAACCGAGTGCAGCATCACATCCGCCTCGCTGCTGCACACGTCTAGTGCCAAACAAGTCATTCTGGCTTTCTACACTAGTGCTTATAGATGTATATGTTTTTTCTTACTATACTCATATTGCTGTATTTTTACTTATATTTTGCTCTTGTTTTATTGTTCTTTATTAGGCTTTTTCTTTAAAAAACAAAAAAACAAAAACAGGACCTGATTTCGTACCACAAATGTGTGAATGTGAGCACGACAAACAAAGTTCTCTGAATTCTTGAGTCCTTGAACAACTGCTCATAAAATCAGCAGTCAGAAAATAAATGGATGGGATTGTTCCAGCCTCTTCTACGGACTGTCCAAGAAGAAAACCTCTGGCTCAACTCCATGCATCTATCAGCTGGACAGCCCAGAACAGACCACTGACAGCCCTTCATAGCCAGTTTAAAATGACCAGACGTAGCCTTCTGTGCATCTCTTTGGACGGTTGCAGGCTCATGGAGGAAAATGTAAACTTCAATTCAGAGCTTCTTGCAGTGAAATAATAGCGTGATCTCATGAGTGATTAAACAGACTTTAGGGAGTTTACACATATCTTATCATATTATCTGGCATCTGTTGTGTGGTGTCATGTAAAGATCTGAAATGAAAATGGAAAGAACTAAAGCGGCAGAAGATGTGAAACTTTGAAACAGCTGGAGCAAAAATAATCAGAATACTGAGGCTCTGAAGTTGATGAGCTGAAACTATTGACATGAGAAAGATTTCTCTAAAAAGGAGGTAAGGACGAGCATGTAGCCCAAACACAGTGACAGCTCTTCTATTTTACCACAAACAAACGGTAGCAGCGATGTGGTGGGATCACGTTCAGAGCGACCTCAGCTTCTCTCTGCCTGAATATGTTTCTGGTCTTTTCTATTTGAATGAATACGGAGCTTACAGCAGCGCCGGTGTGTCCAGAACGCTAACGCTGGTCCATGTGGGCCACACATCTGTATGGTGACCTCTGTAGTTCTGAGTGTGGACGGGCCAGAACAGGAAAACTGGTTCATGCTGACTGTGGGAAGAAAACAACGACAGAAACATCCCAGTGTCTGTCTGATGGGAAAACGTGTCCCAGGCATGAAAGATAGTTCCAACTGAAGTGTATTGGTTTGAGCTTCGTGCTGGGGAACATGAGAACGTCGGCATATTGAGTCCCAGGACATGAAGCTGTGGATTAAGTTTTGTGACTATTTCACCAATCGACGTGAGACTGGGTTGGTCGTAGAAACCATCTGCACCCAGAACCTGTTTTTCTGGACTCGTGAAAGTGACGAACGGTGCCGATGGCGGCTCCAGAGCAGGGCTACTATTTCACTGAGCTTTTTATCCCCTTCGTCTCCGTTTCTGCTTCGTTTCGTCTTTATTCCTCAAAGAGATGAATTCATGGCGCTGCACCAGCAGCAAGGACGAGCGCTGTGGGTTGGGATTAGGATTCCTCTGGTGTCAGTAAAACACTCAGCGACCACATGAACCACGGCTGTCCATCTGAAATGCATCGCTGCTGTTTCCTTCTCAGCAAACTGGTTTCCCTCGTTGAGCCGAAGCCGCTCAGATTGTCTGGCAGAGTGAAGGACAAGAGCTGCACATACGTGACGGTGGCAGAGCACAAAGTGCACATGACAGCCAGACAGACAGCTTGTGTGAGAGTGGAAAAAACAAAAAGACGAAAGAATGACAGGAGCACAGTGAGAGTCAGCGTGTGCGTTAGCTGTCACACATGTCCAACGGTTTTGGCTTCCCGCTCCAGATCTGCAGCCGCGGCCACATGTAAATGTCACCGCCGCTGACGTGAGCGCAGCGTCAGGTGTCGCGGCGGCCGCTCGGGTACAGTCACATTCAGCGGGAGGCAGTGATACAGTTGGTGTGGAGCCCAACAGATTGCAAAGAGCCGAGAGCTGCAGAGGCACGAGATCGCACGGTGACATTTCGGGCGTGGGCGTGAGCGTGGGCGTGAGCGTGAGCGTGAGCGTGGGCGCACACATGCATTCCAGTCAGTTTGTCTGTACGCGTTTGTTTGTGCATCCGTGAGCGTGCGAGCTGCCAAACTCACTGTGAGGCTGATTGACGATAATCGACGTGCACACTCTCTCCCTCAACCGTTTGTCTGACAGGTTGCACAAAACAGAAGGACATCACACTGTGTCTGCCTGTGTTCACGCTTTTATTCCCCCAAGAAGCAGATTTAGTGGCTGAACGCGTTTTATGAGCGCGTAAGAAAACGAGATAAACGGCTTTTGATGCCATAAATGATGTTTTTAAAAACTCTCCGTTCTGTCTCTTTCTCTCCCAGTCTGCTGCTTTGTGGTCCACAAACGGTGCCATGAGTTCGTCAGCTTCTCCTGCCCCGGAGCCGACAAGGGCCCCGACACAGACGTGAGTCCAAACTTCTGTTAGCTGCTTCTCTGAACACACACACACACACACACACACACACACACACACACACACACGTGCACCAAGGAATTCAGATTTGAGCAACTTTGTGAATATTTATTTGGGGACATATTCCTACATCCAGTACTTTCCCAGGCCTGGGATAAATACAGTATTTTCTATTCTGTTGCATTTTCAGCTGTTTGCTTCGACACAGAAGTCCAAATAATGTCACTTTATTTTTATTTTCAAATGTATTTTAATGAGACTGATCTTGCAAAGAGCTGTTTGTGTTTATTTTTATTTGAATTCAAAGTTGGCACACACATAAAAGATCATTTAATACAAGGAGATCCATTGAGACCGACCCGGTAAACACTCTGCTGGTTGAAGGTTCAGTGTCTCTGTTCAGGATGTTGAGAACAGCTGAGCCTCAGCTGGGATCATGTTCTACGTACATGTGTACAGCGTGAGCCTCCGTACTGCCCCATCAGCATCTTCATCGTGAACGTCCATCCATCCATTGTCTATACACCGCTTAACCCTCACCGGGGTGGTGGGGGGGGGGAGTCTATGGGGAGCCTATCCCAGCTGACTGAGGGTGAAGGCAGGTTCACCTGGACAGGTAACCAGTCTATCACAGGGCTACACTTAGAGACAGACAACCAAGCACACTCACATTCACACCTACGGACAATTTACAATCACCAATTAACCTCAGCATGTTTCTGGACTGTGGGAGGAAGCCGGAGAACCCGGAGAGAACCCACGCTGCACGGGGAGAACATGGAGACTCCACGCAGGAAGATCCCGGGTGTCCTCACCGGGACGCCAACCGGCGACCTTCTAGCTGTGACCAACTGCGCCGCCCTGCAGCCCCATCGCGAATGTACAACGGCGAAAAGCCAATTAGACTCTTCAGCTTCGCCCGAGTGAAAGAAGCGCTCATGAATGTTCCTCCTCGCCGAGCTGATTAAGACACACCCACACTGATGCTCGCTCACCAGCAGCCACATCGTTCTCAGTCACGCCGTTGTCCAGGTTAGGCGCCGTGACGACACTCTGTTTGCTCAGCACCTTTATCATTCACTATGTTTCCAGATATCATGTGTTCTGAATCTGAGTTTCTCCACCGAGCCTGTGGTTTCCTACTGAGCACAGCAGAGAACATGGCCGCTGAGAACTGGTTCACACACTGGGAGACAGCAGCAGAAACTCCTCTTTCCTATCAGCTGCTTTAGATACACACCTTCTGGACAACACACACACACACACACACACACACACACACACACACTCTGGACTGGATCCAAGCAGGTTCTGTTTCCATCTCAGTGAACTTCCACATGAACAGCCTGTTCTCGTCACAGTGACTGGACAATTCAACTCCAAGTCTTATCTCAGGCCCAGCCCAAGAAGGTATCTGGAACCTGAACCCAGAACCCTCGGTTCAGCTGGACATGGGCTTGCTGTCTGTCGCTCTGAGCCCAGTGCTGCCTCACTTCACCTGTGACCTGATTAAATTCTACATCTGAGAGCTGAACATTTCTCCGGTTCGTTCTTGGGCTTCCGACTAAAGAATCGGATCTGACAACCTCCTCGCTGTCATTCTCAGGTTTTCCTCGTTAACTCACTTTAACGTTTCGTTGGGAGGCCGGCGCTGTTCGGTGGTTCTGCGTCCCGGACAGTCAAGAGAGCGCTTTTGTTTAACGCCTCGTGTTTTCTCAGAGCAGCGGCTCCGTCTTGGCTTCGTCTCCTCATCTGTGCTTTAACAGTCATTCGTCTTGTCTCTCGCCTTCCAGGATCCATTGTTCTTTTCCCGCATCACTCCTGGGCCACTTTCTACTGATTCATCCTCGGCCTCTAAATATTTCTCTGCGCTCTCTCTCTAACACACACACCTACATTACTGGCTTCAAGTGCCCATTGTGAATATTCGTACGCCTGTTTTCGTGCCCATTATCTCTGGCGCAGGCTGAATAGGGAGCCCTGTGGGAATGAACCTCTCTGAATTCCAAATGATGATACGGGACTTACTCATACACCAGCAGCTCTTTAAAACGTACGAAGCACTTCATTTCATTTAAACCCGTCAGTTTTGGACACTCGATTGAAACTGTCGTCGGGTTTAAGAGCTACAGTTTGCTCACCGATCAGTCGTCTGACCGAGCAAACTTTCTGATGGAGAGGCAGCGGATGATTGAGCGACACCTGCCGATCCCTCCGTCCACACTCCTCCGTCCCCTCAGTCAGTGTGTGTGGTGTCATGGCTCCATGAATGTCCTGCTCACACACCCGCTGCCCTGTGGCGCTGTGGGCTGACACCGACCCGGCCTCCGATGGCGTCAGCGGCCCGACGGACGCTTTGATCGGCGGGACACGGAGCCATGTTTGCATTAGCATCTGTGTGAGCAGTGCTCTGTCTCTCTGCTGCTCCCGTCGGTCTTTCTGTTTTTCATTCAGCACGGCCAGGCGTGGGCGGTAAATAGTGCTGTATTATCAGTCAAGGATCATTCTGGAAGCGCTGAATGAAGGTGACTCATCCACGGAGAAACAATATGGCTTTCACAACCAGATTACATGTCCATAATAGGCGGAGATCTTTGACCAGATCAAATCCTTTTAAAATCATCTCTTTTTTTCCTGTTTGGGATTTTATTGTACTTCATTGACACATTTGGTTGCTGTTCCTCTCCTTCTGTCTTCTGCCCTGTTCAGGATACATGCTGCAGACATTTCCACGTCTTTGAGGTTTCTGTCTTTGTGTTTGATGCTTCACGTGTCCTCGCTACGCTGCGCATGTTTCAGATATCTGTAGAAATGGGAAACTGGTGCAGCTCCTGGGTTTTTGCTCCTGCCACATTTTTACATATTTACTGAATATAAAGTCGACAGAAACAGCACAACTGTGTCTAGAAGTAGATGGAGGTCAAAACTGTGACGTAGGTATAATGCAGTAAATCACTGAAAAAGAAAAAAAGTAGGTTTAATTTTATTTGATAATTTCTTTTGCAAAAATTGAAGAAACCTGGAATCAGCTGTTTTTCCAGCACTGGGGAGGAACTGGTGACTCCACAAACTACAGATATTTTACATTTAATTTGTTTCTATACTCGTCTTCTATTTGCTTTGCCTCTGAATTCTCTGAAAACAGATTGTTTTTTACAGAACAACCGGTTCATTTTCTGAATCTTCCTTTTGAAACTCGTGGTGTAGAACAGCGGTCCCCAGCCGTCGGGCCGCGGACCCGTACCAGGCTGCACAGAAAGAATAAAAGCGTTCTGCTGGTTTATTTTTCCAGCGGTGTAGCTCGTCTTCCTGCCGTTCAACGAAGCCGTCGGCCCAACCGACACCGACATGAATAAAACACAAACGCCTCAAGAGAGCTTCTTCAGAAAGTGGGAGAGACTCGATACCGAGACAGAAGAAAACGTAAACACATATTTATCAATAAAAAGTCATTTAGTTTGTTTATGAAACTTTGTAATGGCTAAAATGATTAATATTTGTTAGCAAACTACGACAAGATAAATGAAGAGATACAGAAAGACGGTGACAGATGGTCGACTCGTACACTTGATCTGAATTCAAAAATTTAAATTGTTAAAATTAATATATTACCGAGGCTCCTTTACTTATTCCAATCTCTACCAGTAGAGGTCCCCCAAGAGCAATTTGTAACATGGAACAGGATAATAAGGTTTATTTGGGGAGGCAAGAGACCGAGGGTCAGGTTGGAAACTCTTCAGCTCCCAACAGACAGAGGGGGTCTTCCAAAACTAAAGAGTTCAAATGTGTTCAAACAACACATGGCCTGAGATTGCAAGAAGCACAACATGAAGAACAACGGTTGAAATGGACAAAATACAAGACCTGAAGCAGAAGAAAACGGAGACTAAAGAACACATGGACTGAATGAGCAGATAAACCTGAGAGAACTGAAGGACTCTTGAACACTGCACTCCCACATTTTCTGTTGTTGTTTGTTCCTCTTGTGTTTTTCCTGCATTATTCAGGTTTGACCATTTGTTCTAGTCATGCAATGTTGATTAATCAAGAACAGCAGAGTTGTAATTGTGACCTGTTTGGATAAATCACGATGTACTGGTATTTGGAACAACAACAAAAACTCCAGTTATAAAAAATCATAACAGTAATGTTTGTGATGTGTGCAGTGACGCCTCCGTGGTGCACAAAAGGTTGGGGACCGCTGGTGTAGAGTGACTTTAATGAAATATCTTGATTTTGAGCTGAAGCTTGGACATCCATCACATATGATTAGCTAAAGTAGCATCTGTTAGCTGAAACTTTTAAAGTTTCTTCTCCACTACAGACACCAACCTACATGTAGTGAAACTACTTTTGTAAATTAGATGATCAACTATGGTGACTAAATATATGCCAGTGACCACTGTTATTGAGTTCAGTATTAAATTCAACATCTTAAAACAATTTGCTGACCAATACTCAGAACCATTGTCAGCCTTACTGATTGGCTAATGGACTCGTATCAGGTCCCAGAGCAGCTTGTGCCTCATCAGTGCACAGCTGACTCCAGAACAGACCACCAGAATGAAGCTGAAGCCACGATGCTGCACACTGCCCTCCACGCTGCGATGTCCGTGGATGTGGGGGATTTGGCTTCTCTCTCTAATCTGCTGAAGTGTTCTTTGCTCTTCCAGCAGTTCATCTTGGCTACAGTGATGTAGACGTGTACTCCAGTACTCCATCAGTACTTGAGTACATGTGCTTGGCTACTTGGTGCGACAGTCCTGCCGCTTTTAACCCAATGCTGTGCTTTCCTTCCTTGTGCTAAGCTGCTCTTCATCCATTAGCACTGCTGTTTCCTGTATACATCGGAGGTGCAGCAGCTCATTCAGCTTCTCAGTCAAACATACAAAACACACAGAAACCCCGGATGGGTAATCTTGTTCATGTGCTGGGCTCTGCTGGGAAACCTGGTGTTCGTGTGGATGTTTGTTGTGGTGGAAATCCAGAAACAGCACTTGTCATTGTGTTATTTATTAAACCGGAGAATGCAGGATGACTCTAGTATCAGCTGGACAGGACACACGCCACAGAGTGGTAGGTGTTGCAGAGTTTTGGCAGTTTCTGCAGGTACACAACAGGATCGGGAGGGAACCCACTGACCTTCAACGGTTTCGTTTTATGTAACAGTCTCTGCTCTCTGGCATGAAAAGCCTGGCCGGTTGCCTCAATCACAATCACCTCTCAGCAGAAAAAACACATTTAAGTACAATTAAAAAGTCAGAATACGGTCGTGAGGAATTTGCCACATTACTTTGTTCCACATAGGACAACAAGCAACCACCGCTCTGTTCAAAACTGCAGAGGAATGTGTTGAACCCTGCAAGGTTTCCTCAGATCTCCATCTGATCGAGCGTCCGCGGGATGCTGTGGAACAAGTCCAACGCATGGAGGACCCACCCTGCAGCCAACAGAAGCCTGATAATCTGCTGCCAAGGTCGCAGTGCCAGAAGCCACATGGCGTCGGTCTTGTGTCCACGTCCTGCCTGGTTGCATGAGGTGGATCTATGCAGTGCATTTGCCTCCCGTTTCGATTAACCCTGCCGAGGATTAAATAAACTGAGCGGCACACTGACTCACTCGTGCCGCTGAGACTCTTGCAAACCCCTCATTGAGCAAAGTATCTGTTGGAACTTGTTCGGCCATCATCCGTCCCTCAACAGCAGCCTGTTGACTCTGCTGAAACCTCCGCTGTGAGCTTAACTGGTGCCATAAGCACAGAGAGAGGCATCATTAGCCACCGGCTCCTGTGAAAATGAAGAATGAGACGAGGGTGGAGAGAGGAAAGTTAGCAGTGATTTACTAGAAAATAATTACTCAGTGCACAAATATGTGGAGCTGGTAGAATAGGTGTCAATTAAAAAATACTGAGGCATTTGTGTAGTTTGCAATCCAATATTAAATTGGAAATCATTCCCTCAAGATGTGAATTTCTGCTCTCGGTTTGCTGAGATGGCTTCCTGTGTTCGGCTGTATTCAAATGAGGTCATCTGTAATCAGCTGCAGTTTGTCAGGCAGCTCAGCAGAGGCCCGGTTCAGGTTAGTTCTCCCCAAACTGAATGATAAGTGCTTGTAGATGAGCGAAAGCAGCGAACTGAGAACCGGGTTGTGTGTTAGCCGCTGTGTGCCGGTGGATCCAGCTAATTATTCAGCAGTGCATTCTGGGCGCATAAAAACAATTCACTCCTGTTGGACGTTTTCTTTTTATGTTGCTGGTAAACACTGAATCACAGTCAATAGAATTATTATTTGGACAAACATTTAGAGATAAAGACTCAAAGTAATGTCAGTGGATTGTAAGTGAGCAGCCTTTTTCAAGTCCAACCACAAGTCTTCTCCACGTCTCAGTTCTCCTGCAGACTGCATCAGCTCGTCCTCCAGGCTTCCCTTTACTTT
>NW_007578237.1:334455-341644 GCF_000690725.1 Stegastes partitus
AAGTCTTTGACTGGTGAAGAACAGGCAGCAGTGTTTGCATGAACAGTCTGTCTCATCTCTGGTAATTTCTTCCAGATACAGGAGTCTTTGTGTGGTGCTAAGGGGACTGTTGCTTTGTCTCTCATAGTGAAAACAGAAGAACATTTAGTGATAAATAATAGCTGTTCGAAGTTTGTCATGTTGAAAAAAAGAGATGCAGGGACCACACACTGTTGTGCTCCCATTATGATGTATTGATGATGAATGTCGTGCAGCAGTTCAGTCAATAAGACCTTCCTCGGGCTTTTCTTTGGGCACAAACAGTATTTACATTATGACATTTCTCAGCAGAACAAAGACTCAAATGGAGAGAAATACTCAACACATGGAGTAAAAGTTGAAAAGTCTTTGCTGACAGTCCAGGTGGTCCTACAAAGAGAATCAGAAAACAGAAAAACAAATCCAGGCAGGGAGTCGGCAGAAATCCAAAAACAAAATGTCAAAGCCAAGTAAAACACCGTGGAGACTTGCACAAGAAAAATGCTGGAAAGCGATGAACACACAGGGATGAACAAAGACGATCTGGCCGGAGTTCAGGGGAAGCAGGGAGTGAATGTATGTGGCTGGAGGCAGGACGTGGAGCAGGTGATGCTGAAACAGGACGTCAGAGTGATCGACGGGACGTTGTCCTACGATTTAAACCTCAGGCAGATAAATACATTACCTTCAAACTATTGCAAGAGACATAGTCAAGCCCCCGTTACATAAAACATACTGTATGTGTCCTTGTGATGCATGTTAGGGACGAAACAACCTGGAATAAGAGAACCAGGGCTGATAAGCAGTGCTGTGTTTGGCCAGTGGCAGCAACATGCAGCCGACTGTGGCACGTTGTCAGTCAGAGCAGAGCTAATATTTTATCATACATTTCATCAGGTTTCAGTGTAGACGCTCACCTCACGGTGTTTTCTGCCCTCCAGATTTCCCTGCAGAGTTTACCGTCTGTTTTTCCCTCAACTCTCCGACTCATCTATGATGCATATCCATTTCTCTTGCATGCAAGATTTTGAGTTCTTGCAGGATTTCACCGATGGCCCAGCAGAGCAACTCTAACATATGAGAGTTAGCAGACTTAATCATTCATTCAAGCGGCCTGTTTTGTACAATGAGGTCCAGTGAGAGCAGTTTGCTCTGTCTGCTGTAAAAGCGGAGGCATAAATCTCACAGTTAAACAAATATGAAACCTGTGAGACTGCAAATAATTGACAACAAGGAGGCAGCCCATTGGTCGTCAGTAAGATCAGCTGCAAAGCTCACATACAGACTGCATGCACCTTTGCTGACACATGCACAGATTGTTCCCATGGTGCTCAAACTAAATATGAAACCGATATGAGGAAGTAACTTGAGAAACGTCCTTTTTGATGGTAGTGTTTCCTTGTAGATGTGATCAGTTTGTCTCCATTGATCAGCTTCTGCTGGGATGAGAAGACGCTGCCATTAACTGATGATGCTCGTTTCTTTTCGCTGTCTAGTGAAAACCACTTTTCTTCTGTTCTTAACCCTTTCAACACGAAGTAACTTTGGCTTGAATTACCAGGAATATCTGCCAGAGTCCTCACCAGGATTCCTTTACAGCGTACCGGGGGAAAGGCTCGTCGACAGGGGTGGGAGAAGTCGCTGTTGTCGTCCCCCGGGAGGGAATGCTGCTCATAGTTAGCAGCGATTACGCTAGCGAATAGCAGCGTTAGCAGCGAAGACAACGGTAGGGAAACTCCATCGGCACTTGTTAAATATTTTACGTACCCTCGGAAACAACGTATCGGCCCAATTTGCAGCGTAATTTCTTGAGTCGTTACTTTGTTATGACGCTGGACAGAACCCTGTATGCAATTATTATTGTTGTTATTATTATTATTATTATTATTATTTGCATAATTCAATGAATGACTGAATCTCTTGTTCACATACAGGGATTCCCACTGATAGCCAATCAGAATGAATGTAGCAGGAAGTCGCCGTATACCGGAGCCGCCACACCGGTCTGCAGGGTGGACGGGGTGAAAGTCGCAGACCGGTATCGCGGGTTGTCGTGTCGAAAGGGTTAATTTGAAATCTTGATTTATAGAAGAAGCTTCTCCAGATTGTTCAGTGAATTAAGTGTTTTTGTGAGAAGTCCTGACTCAGCTTTATTCCAGGTGATGTGAACAACCAACAGATGCATGAGAGGACATGTGATCATTTATGTCTGACATCATATAGCTCTGTGTTGTACGTGCCAGAACAATTGACGTAGACGGCATTAACGTCTGACACATGATGCGTCGTACATCACCGCTGCTCTGCCTTCGACACCTTTACGCTGAATATTAAAGCCGTGATGATGAGGTGATGATGAGCACACGATCATGCTGTTGATGTTCCACTTATTTGTGCAGAAAAACAAGATGGCTGACTACTTTTTTTCTTCAGTCTGATGCTCAGGAGCTGTCAGCTGTCTCCTGCTGACGGTCTACCTGTGGACAAAGTCAGAGTGAGAGAGGAAGAGCATCACAGCCAGTCAGATGAAAACAGTTGAGTTTCTGCATGTTTCTGCGTCACATTGACACGTTGACAGTTGGTGAGCTGAAAACATGGCAAATCCCTTGTTCCTTCCTCCTCCTCCTGCTGCTGTTGGCAGCTGTGACAGCCGACTGCTTCCTGTGGGTTTTTTTGCCCTGAAAGGTTGCAGCTTCTGTCCTGATACAGTTATGAGGTTGTCTGTGCAGTTTGTCCTCTTACTTCTCTTATTGGGATTTAACTTGTCCTCTAGCTGATATTTCTGTCGTCCATTTAATGCTTGACTGGAAGAAAAATGTCCCTTCCTGATGGTTTCAAGTCTATTTCTCGCCGCACATACATCAGCGCCTGGCAGCATCAGCCTCACCTGGCGTAGCAGACAGTAGCCCAGGTCTGGGTGGCGTTGCGCACCATTAGCCTCCCAGCCCGGAGCCATTAGCTCCCCGGCAGCAGCTCAGCTCTGACCTGCAGCAACAGCTGTGAGAGCTGCACGCCTGCTGCTGCACGCCTGCTGCTGCAGCGGCGGCGGCTTACACAACGTCAGATCTCTCCACATGTTAATGCTGAAGTGCACAGAGAGCAGATTAGAGCTTAGAGAGTCGACATCAGCACGTGCTGCAGCCCGAGAGCGGCCAGAGACGATGAATTAACTTGACATAAACTCTGTGCGATGTGTAAGTCGGGGAGGTCAATTAAAAGTCTGTGTGAGTGTCATTAACCCAGAGGAGCAGATCGACTCTTTAGATTACAGACGCTGTGATTATGCGAGGCCATGACACTGAGGGTCCGCGGACACGAGGCGGCTCCTCGCTCAGAATCCACAATCTGTCTGCGCTAAGTAGGAAGCAACATGACTTTAGGCCGACCAGATGTCCCAGACGGACGCAGCCGCCGGTAATGCCACACAGATTGCTCTGGTAGAGGGAGCGATGTGCACATCCGTTTACGACTAACTACGAGCAGATCGACTGACTGTCACACGCTGGGCTTCAGTCGTGTTCAGGGTGGTGGCAGTTCTTTGTTTTTACTTTTCCTGTAGAAAAAAATGCATCTTTATAAGCGATTTCACAATAAAATGAAGGATGACATCAAAGGGAGATTCACGTTTGGAAGGTTTAGTTGTAATCTGATTACTATTACATCAATAAGGATCACAGTTGTACATAACAGAGCATTAATTCACGTGTTGCATTAGTTTAAATTATTCATCAAACATTTCGTGAAGGGTTTGTAGAACAGAGCGTGTCAATGTTTTATTTAAATCCTGACGACCAAAGCAGACCGCTGAGCAGAGGAGGAGCATCCTGGCGTCCTGCTCCTCTTGTTGGGACGTTTCTCGTATCGTGCTGCTGATGTTGGTCAGAGGAGACGCTCACTTTAATCATCAGAAATCAATATACTGAAACATCTCAGATGTCGGAACAGCTGGGAAATGTGAGCGATTACATAAGCTGCTGATTTAATTACAGATATCAGATTGAAATGTGCAGTTATGGTTACGCAAGCCTGTGTGCTGCTTAGTTAGCTCATGAATCTTGGGGCCTGTTGGGGGAAACTCTGTTGTTCACCTGCTGTCAGGCAGCTAATGGAGGAATAATGAATCCAGTGATGTGAGACGCTGGAGACACTCGTGGAAATGAGGGCACAGAAAGTTATTTGTAGCTCCTAACACCTCCCGACCCCGTAAACAGGAGTCCACTGTTGGAAACCCGCCGTCCTCCAGTAAATACGCTTCAGTGTTTTATGATGGCTGCTGTGTTTGCACCTCTTCCTGTGCTCGAGGACGCTCTTGGCGTCTCTTTTTAGTGCTGCTGATGGAGGATGCGAATGGAAAACTTCACACGTTGCCTAAATGCAGCTCATGTGAGTGCTGGATTGTGGGTTTTGGTGGCGGTGGCGAGGCCGGGCAGCAGACGGGACGGAGAGCTCACACTCAGCTGCCCTCACTGTTTGTCATCCAGGTCGCGTCTGTAGAAACGAGCAGCGTGCTGCGACACACCCAGCAGGGTGTCTGGACCGCCGAGCTGCCACCAGCTGACTCCTGCAGATTCCCGCCTCCGTTACAGGACCTGCACAGCGGTGGGTGTCGCACCATTTAAAGGGTCTGAGGGCCAGCCAGCCAGCAGCTTGTTGTCTGCACTGCTGTAGAGCTGCTGGATGCTCAACCCATGATAGCTTTAATTATCAAACATGTTTTGCCTGTTCAGCAGATTGTTGAGTCGCTGTGGTTCAGGAGGGAGACCAGGAGACCCGCTAGTCACACGGTTAGCTCCATGTCAGGGTGTCCTTGAACAGCACACTGAACCCTAAACGCCTCCCAGTGGCTCATGAAGCAGAGGTTCATCCTAAACGCGCCCTCAGCACCACATAAATGCACCCATTTGACATCATTTTGTGTTGAATTTGAAATAAAACGTCCTGCAGCCTAAACTGACCGTTAGTTTCAGAGCTAATTGTGGGAAAGTGGTTCCTATCTGATGAGTTAATTAGAGCGGATTCATTTAATGGGAAAAACAGCATTCTCTTTAATAAGGCGCATATTAGAACCACAAAGTGCTGCTGACGGGTGTTACGTTAGTTTTTGGGTGAGTGAATTTACAAATGAGCTCATTTATACTGAACAGGGAGCTTTTGTTCATTTATTTTGACAGGATAATGACAAAACCATTCATAGAAACAGTCGTCCTTCATCAGCCGACATGATAAGCGTTTTCGTTTAGAACTGTGTTTTTCAGTAGTTTGCTGTTATTTTGCAGATTTTTCCCATTTTGTTAAATTAGAATTATATTTAAAAATATGTTGACTGTAAAAAAAAAAAAGGAAAGAAAACTGCTGAAAACTATACATGATGCTGTTTTAATGTATTTAAATCTGCAAAGATCGATCTATAATTTTACTGATATTTGCCATTGTTTTCACCATATTTTCTGGCGCCCTTGCTGCAACGTTTTCGCCGTTATTTTTTCTTTTTGTGGCGCAGCGTAGAGCCTTTGTGAGAGAGCTGTGTGTTTTATTTCAGCGGCCGTTGCCTCCGATGAGTCTGATTTGAAGCCACACAGTTTCTTCAAAGCAAACTTCTCTCTGTTGTCGTAAGTTCAGCGAGATAAAACGGGAAACATGGAGCCGGCAACACAAAACAGCACCGACCGTCTCCTCTGTGCACTTCTCTGAAGAAAACATGTTTAATAATGCGGTTACGTAACAGCGTTGTGTGGGTCCGTGCCTACTGTATATGTGAGTGCAGCTTCATTTTGCTTATTAGCAGCACGCCTCATTAAAATCCACTCGCAGGCCGACAGTGACAGAAGCCTGCCTAAATAAACCCCAAAGACCTGGAAAGGAAATGAGTGCACGGTGATTATGAAGACAGTGCAGATTCCCTAGAGAGCTGCAGCATCACAGTGGGTTTAATAAAGTTTAAAGAATCCTTGGAAGAAATCACGAGCGACACAAAAAGCATTTCTTTGGACGCTGCAGATGACTGGATCCTCGGGCTGACGGCGGCCCACACAGCTGGTGCTGCACACGGGAGGCTCGGTTTCAAATCTCGTTTAGGTGAAAGAGGCTGACGGCTGATGGAGGAACAGTTCCTCACTCGTGCAGCCTCCAGCGCGACCGATGCATTCGTTACGGAGGCTAATTAAGGCCTGATCATCTCCAAGATAAACATAAATACTACACCAGCGCCGATACCGTCATTCATCCTGCTCGTGCCTCGCATGCCAATTGCGTCCTCATTGAAATGTTAATTAATGGGAGTAGGTCATGTGTGGACGAGAATTCATTTTCTCCCTTAATAAAGGCTAATCGAAGTGTGCCGCTTGTCCTGACATTTTCAGAGGGAAGAAAAAAAGAGAGATTCAGCTAAAGACATGACTACAGAGATTGTGGAGACTTTGCAAACTGAGACATCAAGTGAAGGCAGGATGGGAATGCGTGTGGGCAACGAGCTCCTCTCAAAGCTTTATTAAATTAAGAGGAATTTAGTGAATGTTCTCCTGGGGGACGAGAACAGAGCGCCGCTGCACCTGAGGCCCTGGTGGTTTTGCAGGAGAAGCAGGAGGAGGGCTGGATAATGAGGGCAGGTCAGAAGAAAAGTTCCTTTTGTCAAATGTGAATCGAGATTTGATCAAAGACGGGAAACCGTAGAGCCGAGCGTCGCCTCTCCTCGCCTGAACCGAGAGGAAGGAAAACCAGAGCAGAGAGGAGGGTCTGGGAGCTGGAGGGCTTTTCTGCCCGCAGCAAGATGGAGGGGAAAGGAGGAAGAGGAGGAGGATGTAGGTCTGTAGTGTGCTTTGTGACGCTAAGGACAATTCCTTCAGGGCTGCAAGAACAAGTGGAGGAAGAATCAGGCCACAGAGGAGCAGAGAGCAATCAAACTGCTGCCAGACGATGGTCTATAAACCAAACAGACTCACCGATGGTTAATGAAAGACTGATGATGGTGGTGATGGTGGTGATGGTGGTGATGATGATGATGATGATGATGATGGTGATGATGGTGGAGGTGATGATGGTGGTAGTGAGGATGATGATGATGATGGTAGTGATGATGATGATGATGATGGTGATGATGATGGTGATGATGATGGTGATGATGATGGTAGTGATGATGGTGATGATGGTGATGGTGATGATGGTGATGATGATG
>NW_007578237.1:341743-352887 GCF_000690725.1 Stegastes partitus
TGATGATGGTGATGTGATGATGATGATGATGATGGTGATGATGGTAATGGTGGTGATGGTGATGATGACGATGATGGTGATGATGATGGTGATGGTGATGGTGATGATGATGGTGATGATGATGGTGGTGATGATGGTGGTGATGATGATTGTGGTGGTGATGATGATGATGGTGATGATGGTGATGATGATGATGGTGATGATGGTGATGGTGATGATGATGATGATGATGGTGATGATGGTAATGGTGGTGATGATGATGATGGTGATGGTGATGATGACGATGATGGTGATGATGATGGTGATGGTGGTGGTGATGATGGTGATGGTGATGGTGATGATGATGATGGTGGTGATGATGATTTTTGCGTATGTTTTGTGATTCTACTTGAACACATGATGACAAACAGAAGCTTTACATATAAAATCAGCGGTTTGACTGTTGTTCATTTGTGAGTCATGTAGTGTTGTGGGACTGTTCAGTTTTCCTGCAGTGCAGAGATGAGCAGCGTGACAACAAAGCAGCGTAACATAGAATCATGTGCCAACCCCTGAGCTTAGCGACAGAGAGAGAAACCGTTGTTCTTTAATATTTAAAGGACGACGTGGTTTGGACATCTGATGAGGAAACCTTGTGGGATGTTGGGAGAGCCTGGGGCAGAATCTCTACATGATGGAGGGATTACATCCCCCATCTGGTCCTGGACACCTCAGGCTCTCCCAGGAACAGGTAGAAGACGCTGTAAGAGAGCTCACCTGCTTCCACTGCAGCCTGTTTGCATCCGTCGTGCTGTTTTATTACAAGGCTTCTGCACATTTGTAATCACGTTACCTGGCTCCATCCCGATGTGCTCATCTCTCCGCCAGGTACACACCAGCATTCACACACAAACACACAAAGCTGCCCCAGAAATGTCAGTCTGAGCAAGTGCTGCTGGCTCCGGCGTTGCTGAAGAGAGGAGGAGGAAGCTTGGAAGCTTTAGCCTCCCTGACATGTTTACGTCTCCTGGGCGGAGGCGCCGTGTTGCTGTGACCCGCTGTACTCTTCAGGCTAACCCAGTTTGATCTCTTTTAAGCTGAACTTCCTCTGTTTACCGAAAGCGCTCGGTCCATTTCCTCTGATTACACTTTCGGAAAACTTTGCGGTAGCGAATGTACCAGCTGTCTCTGTGAATAATTTATCGTCTTATTGTCCGCGATACCACATGTTGGTTCCTCGATAAGCCAACCTGAATCCTGAGATCTTTAAGCGGCTCCCTTCTCAGACAACAACCGGATCTTCGTGTCTAAGACGCTCGTTTGGTCTTTAATCATTCCAGACATGTGAGCGCCCATCGCTGGATGTAATTGTTGAATGAATGGAAGCTGATTTGGTGCAGACAGACTAATGATGGTGCCAGAATCTGCTCCCTGCTGAGGTGAAGTGTAGAAGACAAACAGTAATAAAAGCTGCACTCTCAGCAGGTGAGCGTCTTGGAGTGGCCTGTTGGGAAGGAGGAGGCACCACGGAGCCCAGCCTGATTTAATCACTTAATGGCTGCGTGTAAACAACACCTCACCGCCGAGTGTAATTGCATGAAGCTCAAATTGGGTTTTGCTGTCGATGATTAATGTGCTGCAGCGAGGTTATGGATAACAGAATTGGACTTAGTATTGTGTATTGATTTCCGCTTCAAATGTCAGAGTGACGGCTGCGTGTCGCCAGCGCTCAGCGGATCCCAAACTGACACCAACGCAGGTCTGTTTGGTAATAAACTAGAAGATTACGTCCAGATTTCGTCTTGATTTGCTCATAATTAAAACAGACTTTGTGATTGTGTGAAATCTGGCTCCTCTCCGCCTCCCTCCTTCTTATTCCTCTGACCTCATTCTTCACATTTTCTTCGAGTTCATCACTTCTTTCCTGCAGCTGCTGCACTTTGCTTGAATTGTCGTTCAGTCATCACAAATGCAGCAGCAAAGACTGACCGGGGACGTGAGAGTTGCTTTGCCATCATAAACGCCGTCCTCGACTCACACATGGAGGTGTGTTCTGTCTTAATCTGCCTCCGGCCTGGACTCTGTGTGTGCAAAGTATCTGGTCAGCAGGAGAAACATTTCTGCCTGTCCAGCACAAGACGGAGAATACGAGAGGACGTCAGAGCTGCTTTCATCAGTATTTTCATATTAATACCTGGAGAGGACGGCTGGATGCAAAGCGAGAGCCGTGGCTCATAGGGATGAGTTCCCCAGTGCAGCGCTTTAACGTCTTTAAATGCAAACGTCAGGCCGCTAACGAACCGCGGCTTTATGACCTTAATTCATTCAGTTAAGTATAAATGATTACAAACACAAACGGAGGACATACTGGAGGATGCATATTAAAACCACCCGACTGATGTTGTGTAGATGCTTTCGGGCGGGAATCTGTTGTTCTGGGTTGGTCTGGGGAGGTTGAAGGTCCAGTCAATGCCCCGGGCTCGTTGTCATGTTCCTTGAGCCATGTCTGAGCTGGTTTTTATTTGCGTGGCAGGACGCGTTCTCTTGCTGGAGCAAGAAGATGCCTTTATCTGTCACAAATACATTACAGACTGTGAAGTTCTCTTTTTGCACATCCCAGCTGGGGTCCCAGAGCCCCACAGTTTGGGAACTTGCAGGGGTCAGCTAGTCGGAGCTGGCCCTCATCCTGGGTGAATCACCTTCTTGATCAGGGTATCTGTCCAGCCAGGTAACCATGAGAGGTCTGCAACCGTGTTTAGATGTCAAAGTGACATCCACATACAGATGAAACCAGAAGTTTCCACCCATCTCCTCAGTATCTGGCAGCGTAGCCTTTAAACTTTAAACTCTTTCCAAAATGGCGCCGCGCTAGTGGCAGCTTGTTGCAGCAGCTCCGTTGTACTCGTCTCGTTTGTCTTTCTTTTTCTTTGTTTTTCCTTGAAGAAATTTCTCCAGTTGTGTACCAGCGTGTGTGTCTTTTAGCTGGCAGCGAAATGTGCCCCAAAAGTTTTCTATTTTATTTATTTTTCCTCTTCTTCACCTGGATCACTGGACCAGAAGCCACCGAGTCGACCAACAGCGGACGCTCCATTGTTTACATGTGAACAGCTGTTGGCCCTGTGTAGCGCAGGGAAGCTAACCGGCTACACACCCAATGTCCCCAGTGCGCTGAAGAGAAGGAGAAGAGGTGGTGAAGTGTCTTGCCCAAGGACACAACGACCATGACACAGGTTACAGGGCGGAATCGAACCGCCGACCTTCCGTCATCGACTGACTCGCTCTACCACCTGAGCCACAGCCGTATCTCCACATCATGGTCTGTCCTCATGATGCCATCTATTGTGTGAAGGTCACCAGTCCCTCCACAGCATGATGCTGCCACCCCCGTGCTCCACAGCTGGGATGGTGTTCTCAGGCTTCCAGCTTCCTCCTTTCTCCTCCAGATGTACCGATGGTCATTAATGCCAAACAGTTCAGGTTTAGTTCCATCAGACCACAGGACATGTCTCCAGACATTAAGGTCTTCCTGATGTCTCGGCTGATTTCTTTAAATTCTCCATGTCGTCACCAAAGGAAGCAGTGTGTTGGAGGTGTGCCTTAAACTACATCCACAGGTGTGCCTCCAACTAACTCACTTGTTGTCAGTTAACCTATCAGAAGCTTTCAAAGCCATGACATCATCATGTGGGCTTTCTCACATAGTTTGAAGCTGCCGATAAGTGTGACCATCTGGACCGGCTACGTTTGTGGAAACTTACTTGAAAGCTGTAGCATAGACAGAAGCCCTGAACTCTGACTGTTAGCGTCTTCTTGACAAATTATTCATCGTAAACAAACACACATGTGGCGCCTCAGCTATCAAGGAAACATGCACGAGGACAAGCTGCACGTCTGATCAGTGAATTAGCACACTCAGCAGCTCGTATACACACCCACAAACGTCTGGATGTTCTCTATGTGCTGGTGTGAGCCAAAACTACTGCTAGGAACAAACTGTGTTGTTCGTTTACTCTGACCAAAGCTGTCAATCAAACTCAGACGTCAGCTAAGAAAAGATTATTTATCCTCAAAGACCTTATTTTTTTATTCAAATAGGAAACTGCTAACCACTTTGACATTGTTGAAACGACAAAAAGAGACAACATGTGGTTTCAGCTGAGCTTCATCATCACCTGCAGCAGCTGTGTGACAGATGTTTGAGATTCATTCTGCTGGCCGATGAGACATCAAATCAAAAGTGAAAACATCAGCTCCATGTGAAATATCCTTTAACTCGTACTTGACTGGGGGGACACTGGTCTTATTTTGCACTTCAACATAATCAAGTTATGATTAAATTTGTCCGACGAGAGTTTTATGAATAATTTATGCAGGATATCAGGTGTGTGCGGCTCCACGTGCTGCTCGCAGCATAATTACAGCCCGGCTGGTAAACAGTGAGTGTTTGCAGGCAGACGGCAGCGAGGGAGCTGACCTATTCCTTGGACTGGAGGCGGAGGCAGCTCGGTGTTTAATGTCACCACCAGGGAGGGACCACTGGGGCGGCGGGCCGGGCGGCCTTGTAGGTTTTCCTCTCAGTCCAAAAATACACGTTCCGTCTTTCCCCCCATGAGCGCTGACACCTGGAGCAGGCTAAGAGGTGTCACGGAGCCGTGAAGGTGAGTCACTACCTGTTCCCGCGACTTTACCTGTTGATGCATCGTTGGCCGTGACTGACTGCTCGCAGCGTCCTCGCCCTCTTTCCTGCAGCCAGACAGAAGCTGTCAGATCCTAAATCACGACAGTTCCTGCAAAGCTCATCTTGACTTTTGTTTAAAGTCCACTCCGCTGTCTCCAGCTGACCCAATTTTATTTTACATTTTAAAGAAAAACACACAGTTCTATTTTCTTTGTTTGTGTTTTCTCTTTAAAAAACTATTTTATATCAGTCCTGTGCTTGTGTGGGGATACAACTTCCCCTAACGACGGTCTGGATTGGAGGACTTTTGAGCCAGTTTGTTAAAAGTTTATGAAGTCTCTTTATTTTTATTATTATAATTATTGTCATTGTTTATTATTGTGTGGGTAAATAATATCTACACTTTTAATTGACTAAAGCTTCACTGTCAGGTTGAACCACTTCTGTTTTAAGCTCACAAGCAGCTGGTTTAGTCACTCAGTGTTTTTAACTTTCCCTCCAGAAAATGTCCGTTAATAACTTGTGTCCTCCAAACAGTCACCAGACTTCTCCTGAGCTTTTGACCAAACTGCAAAAAAAAAACAAAAAACAAAAAAACACACCAAAAACACCAAAAAACCACTTTTGTCCGTTTTATACTAGAGATTTCTTTGCATTTAAAAAAAAACAAAAAAAAACACAAATAATAATAATAAAACTAGAAATATTTAGGGTGAATGAACACATCTAATGGAAATTTTATTTTTATTAGAATTTTTTTTGGTGCCTAAAGAAGGGTTAAAGAACATTAAAAAGCCAAAATAAATAGACATGACTTTGGGTAGAGAGACTAAAATATGTATTTTAATCATAGAAAACTGCCGTATTTTAACTGATAGTTAATCTTTGTTGTTTCTGCCCCAGTTTACTTTTGTCTCTTTTTTCCCAGTAAGCAAGTCGTAGATGTTCAAGATCTGATCACAAAATAATCACAAGTGCACACGTTCTGAAGCGCTGTGAGCTGTTACCACACCATCATCTGACTAAAGGGATGAAGGCATCCGTGTCCTGATCTGCTGCTACGTTCCTCAAGCGTTGGTCAGTTTGTTCTAAACTACGTGGGTGAAGTTCTTCTAGATAACAGGCCCAAAGCCAGAAGTGTGACTCAAACGGCAACGTTACAGAAATGAGTGAAATGTGACTACAAACGTCCAACAGGACGTGCAGAGGTGAGCGGTGGATGTCGATAAGAGCGACTTTAAGCTTTGTTTGCTGTGTCAGCTCCTCCCCAGAGGACGGCATCGTGACGCTTGTTCTTTGTGTCCTGATGGACAAAGTTAATATCTGTACAAAGACAAGAGGTTCTTGTGTCTTCAACGTATCAGGACTGGAAAGGCTGTTGTCTCACATGAATCTGCTGCTGACGATCGGTTCTGTCCTGGAGGCTCCAGAAGCCTGACCGAGATCTCTGTCTGCCGCCGTCACCTCGCTCATCTCCTTCCTGTTCCCGCTTCCTGGCTCATCGAGCACTTGAAGATTACATAATGCTCTATTTAAGACTAAAACAACCTGTGTGGAGGCCTGTGTGTCTGCAGGTGTTCAGGGTGTGTGTGCATTAGCTCTCCAGTGTGTGCACTCCCAGTCTGTCTATGCCAGGAGATGTTTGGGCTTTGAGGAGGTTGTATGACTCAAGACTGGCTCCCTGGAGAACGGTGTGCGTCCTACTTTATAGTTTCAGGTAGAGAACAGCGACACATCTGCAGACGCAGCGTTTTACAGACAGAAGGAAGTGAGACGTCCACGTGGTGTCCATGAGCTCTGCTGTCCCTCCGTTAGGACAGATTCATCACTCTGCTGCCACAGACGGGTTTCTCCTCATCAGTTTCTGGTTTTCTCAGAATAAAGGTGAGCAAACGCTGCTGCCCCCTGCAGTGAGGTTAGAGGTCAGTGAGGTTTGCTTCAGTCTGTTTTTCACTGAAATGTAAACTCCTTTGGAAACAGCACAAGCATGTGTAGAAGGAGAGAGAACCTCCAGCCGTCTTTAAATCGCCTCAGCAGCAAAACAATGTCATAACTAAACAAAACGATGGAAAAATTAAATAAAATGCAAAAGCGACACAGAATGATGTTGAATATGAACCTGTGGATATAAATTCCTGCCCCTCTGTGGGACCAGCACAGCCAGGGAGAGTCGGAGACACAACATCAGACGGACTTTTGTGACGTGTGCCAAAGTTTTGATGCCATAAATCCCTTCAACAAGAAAAAAAGTAAAAACTAAACAAACCAAAATGGCACAAAAAGATGGAAAAAAATCAATAAAATATAACAATTATAGGCAAAAAATGCCACAAATAAAAGACACAAAATGATGTAGAGAACTAAAAAATGTCTATTTAAATATGAATGTAAATTCCTGACATTTGTACAGTAAAGCAAAGTTATGATGCCATCAGTTGGATTTCTTTGATTATTTATTTATTTATTTTCAATTGTCTTTTTATTTGTTTTTCAACATTTTTAAACACAGAACAAAACAGAAGGAGGTCAAACAGGAAATAGAAAACAAAAACAAAAAGAGAAAAGATTGAAATGGATTCAGGAGAAAACGAAAAACAAACAAATAAAAGTAAATGAATAATAAGTAATTACAATGGCAAAAAGTTTATCAGTCAAATGAATAAACAGTGCTTCAGTCCAAGCCGTGGCTCATAGGTCTGCTTTGTAGACGAGGCTGAAGCCTGCCTCGCAGTAGGTGGTGTCAGAGGTCCATCAGCGGTCCCCAAATCCTCAGGAATATGTCCCCCTTATTTTTTTAAATGAATGATCGTTGTTCCAGTCTTAAAGTTTCATTCAGAATTTGTTTGAACAGGTTCAATGATGGGGGCCTGTGCTGGTTCCACTTCAGTAGGATCTTATGTCGATCCTCTTCCTGTGTGTGGGATGCAGTGTCTGGTCCAGTTCTGTACCTGGGAGACAGTCCAGTCGGGTTTCCACACCTTTGACAGTCAAATCCTGTACAGCCTTCCAGAAGTGTTTTAGTTTTTTACATTCCCAAAAAATGTGCATAATTGATCCAATACATGTTTTACAGCGATGGCAGCTTGAGGATGAGTTAGGAAACATCCTGCTTAAACGTAACGGGGTGAAGTAGGTCCTGTGGACTTCTAATTCTGTTTGATAACTTTATTACAAGACAATGATGTAAAGACATTCTGACATATTATGTCCCACTGTGGGGTGAAGGAGGAGCTGTGATGTTCTAAGAAAACATTATCAGTTGTAGAAATGTTTCCCTTGAGTGATGTGGTTTTCACCAGAATCTCCTCCAGGTGTGTCAGTCCCACGGCCAGGTGTCCTTCCCCTTTCAGGGCATTGATTAGATGGTGAATTTGTAAGTATTAGTAAAAATCCTGTTTTGGAATTCCAAATTCTGATCTTAAGTCTGTAAAGGATTTGAGTGTGTCCCCAGCAAACAACTGCTGAAACTGATGAATACCTTCCTTCTATTTATTGAACAAGGATTTACCAACTGATGGTGGCAGATCAGGATTGGAGGCTCAGGGGGAAGCCTGGACACTTTGTTAGACAATTCACAAAACTTCTTAGCGTCTTGCCAGGCTGGAGAGTGTTGTAGATTACATAGGTCCTTGTCACATGTTGTAGTGCATTTATATTGTTCATGAATGGTAGTGACATTATAGAAATGGGATTGCAAAGTTCCTCCTCTATATCAATCCAGTGGGCATTTTTGCGTTTCTGCACCCAACTAATCCGGACTTTTGTCTGGGCTGCCAAACAGCACATCTGTACATCTGGTAGTGGCAACCCTCCTTTCTCTCTGGGTTTGTCAGAGTTTTAAAGGCTGTTGTAGGTGAAGAATTCTTCCAGATGAAGGAGGTCAATATTTTATGAATAGATTTAAAGAAGATTATTTATTTTTAAGCTTTAAAAAGACATATATATATATATATATATTTTTTTTTTTTTTTTTTTTTTTTTCTGCAGTGAATTTTGGTTGCAGCAGAGTCACTACAGACCTCACAGTTACACAATGAATCTGGTTTAGACAGGTGGATTATTTTGGGCACATTTTTCAAGTTTCAGTGTGAAAATGTTCCTTTAATGGAGCATTTCTCTTCATGTTTGAGTCCTGTGAGCTTCACAAAGCGAGTCACTTCTGCTGCACTGAAGGCGACATTCGATCGTCGCTGCTCGTACCTGGACACCACAAGGTGATTATTTTAACCAGGACAGTGACCTCGTCTGGATTAAATATCGTGATTTGAAATGTAGATTTGGGTGTTTTTCTGGGTGAGTGGTTCAGTGCAATGAGAAAGTTAAAGACCTGCTGATTCTTGTTGTTCTCACGGAGTCTGGCTCTGATGGATAGTCTAACTTCTAGCATGGTAGCAGGTATAGCGTGGCTTTTCACATGGTTACTCTGCCGTTAGTCTTCCAAAGTCCTGATAACTCGTTCCAGCAGACCTCCTGACGCTCTGCTGTGACTTCATGGCTGGATAGATGCACACATTCCTCCTCACCTCCAGACTTGTGTTGGTAACGTGTGAGCGCTCACAGTGCTTCCTATCATCGGTGCATGTGATCCAGGCTGCCCACTTCCTGTTCAGGGCGGGACCACGCCCCACAGCGCTCCAATCTCCAGCAGCGCCGGCAGCAGGGACGGCCCCTCCCCGTCCATTGCTGAGACTGACTCATCCACACCAACACAGGAGGAGGAGAAACACCAGGCAGAAGATAAATACTTCCGCTTGAGGAGTCACCCTTTAAATGCACCAGTGTTGGGGATGCACCGTGAGTGTCAGGGCTCGACAGAAAAGAGCCGAGTGCAGAGACCGCAAAGAACCAGACTTTATGACAGCAGCTAGCTGCGGCGTACGCGTGAACAGAGGAAAGGCTGCAGGCTGCAGGAGAAATCATCCAAAGAGTCAAGAAGGCAACATGCAAAACACACAAACTGTACAAGAAGAAGAAGTAAGCACAGAGTGCATTTAAACAAGGGGAGCTGACTGTGGAGACGGGTGAAACGAGTCGGGGTAGTTTCAAAATAAAACAGGAAGTGACTGAAACAGGACGTGAGACCTGCATGAAGACAAACAGACGCACAAGAAACACAGAAAATTGGAAGGAAACACTCAAGAATTAATAAAAAATCAAAACAAACCCTGAAATCGGTGACCATGCTGTCCGTGCTTATGGTAGCACTTTTCATAAAGTTCTTTGAAACAGCACGAGTTGGAAAACTGTGATTTGTTTCTTCCAGCCCAGTAACGATCGAACTCTTCCAGCTGGGACGGAGTGGCTTCATCATCATGTTAGTATGAGCCATGAACGTAACCTGACCTTACTCTACATTTGTAAAGCTCCTCTTAGGGTGAATAATAAAGGTTTTGTGGTTGTTGGAATATTGGAATAGATTACATTTTTTTGACCAACTTTGCTCCACCATAGAACTGGTTTGTATTATTCTATCAAAGCAGGCGTCCACCGTGTGGAGACTACAGGCACAGATCAATCATCCTGTACAACTTTAGGACTCCAGCTGCATTATTTCTCAAGGTATGACTCTTCAGACGTTGATCCACGGATTGGTGGGAAGAAAACGATGCAAAAATCAACTTTCAACAATTTTTAACTCAAAAAACACTTTATGAAAGATCTGTCAAATGGGAAGCATCCGTTTTTCTGTGAGTTCTCTTTCTCTTCTTTTTGCCCTCGCTGCTGGTTGCACCTTCCCTTTGCCTCCCACCACGCCGCCCTCCTTCCTCCTCCTCTGTTGCTGTAAGCACCGAAGCCCTGTGGCCTCATTAAGCTGTCACCGATCCCTCCTGCCGTGGCCGGGCCCACCGGATCATTAGTCAGCCCTGTCTGACGAGAATAGATCAGCCCAAACTCCCAAACCTCTAATATTCTCTAAATGTCTTGATTGCAATCAAGCCGGCGCCGCCTCCGCCTTAACGAGTGATCGATCGGACGAGTCGCGTTAAACTGACGCGTGTAATATTCATGTGCTGACGCGACGGCTGTGCGGTTGGATGTCTGTGAGGAGGAAACGTCCTTGTTGTTCGTTATTATCTAAATGTCAGGGCAGGTTGTGGCGTCATGCATCTCATTTGAAGGTGAACCAGTCAAACTAGACTCCAGGTGCACATTGTTATTAGGAAAAGTCACAATAATTCAAACGTATATTCTGGATTTATTCTGCTATGATGCACATTCAGCTGGTGGAGATAAAAGGTCAGAGCAGCGTCATGAACATATAGACAAGCATTCAGAGCGGAGCAGAAATGTTCTGTTGATCCCAAAGTTCTGGAAGTTCTGTTGAACATATTGATATACTTTGATTTCAAACATAAATACATGTTCTGTTTGGGAAATGACATCCAGAGCCTACAGAGGGTTTTAAGTTTGTAATTAACTGACATTTCAAAACAACATTTCAGACTATTTTATTTTACAGTCGTGACTGGATAACCCGACACTAAAT
>NW_007578237.1:353417-355626 GCF_000690725.1 Stegastes partitus
TGGGATTGTTCAGTCAGATAATACGCCGTCATCCTGATTGGTGACATTAAATGTCATGTCGGAGTCACAATCCAAGGCTGTCGCTATGTTAAGGCTGTTTTTATGGCTTCTGCTGGGTTTTCCTAAAAACCTGTCAGATAGCAGGTTTAGGATCGTTAAGGGTCGATTATCAAGTCACGACTGTATTTATTACTCATGTTATATTATCTCTTGTGCTAATGTCTGATAGTGTGGGTCACGTAGGCCTTCAACTAATGATTATTTACATTTTTTCCTGGAATTTCTAATTAGTTTATAAATCGTTCCTCTAAAACATTTGAAAATAGGGAAAAATTTGAGATAAAATGAGTACAAGGTGACATTTTCTCATTTGGTTTGACCAGCAGTCTAACCTAAAGGTATTACATTGACAAGAATGTAATTCAAGAGAAATCCTTTGATTTTCTCATTGAAGAAGCTTTTGTTGTGTTTTTTTGTCTTTTGTTTTTTTTTTTAAAACAAAATCAAATCTGAAGTGTTTTTAAATGAGCTGCTGGTTCCTCAACACTGACTCACTCCGGCTTCCCGTTTAGTTCATTTATTTATCGTTGCCGTTCTGCTGTTATCAGCGACGCTCCAGATGTTCCGCATTAAACGTGAGTCACTGAGACATCCGAGCAGCAAGTTTCAATGACGGTGCTTCAACCGCTCTGAAGTAAACAGAAATGAGCATAATTACTGAATGACAACAAAAGGAGAGGAACGCAGCGCCACTGTTGTTGTACTGGTGACATTTGTGCAGGGAAATATTCAAATATTTATCAAGACGACAGGTTGACGTGGAGGAATGACTTCACACTGACAGCAAACATGAGACGAGAATAAATTTCAGTTGAAAACAGGAGCAGGTGATTCACTGGTTATTCATAAAATGTGCGTCTGAAACAGAAGTTGAAGTAATATCTGTAGTAACGAGCTCATGTGGAGTCAGAGCTCCTCACACGTGCTTCAGCTGCTCCTAAAATATGATATATGACTTATATATTGAACAGGAAATATCATTTGTGCCGAAACATTTACGTCTTGGTCTCATAGTTCTTATTTACACCAGCAAATAATGTCTTTATCCAGTAAATACTGAACATTTGCCACTCCATTGTTCTTGTTTTTTGATGATCCGCTGGTCGTCGTGCTCGGTCACGTGCACTGCCACAGATGCACAATTAAAGCTTCACTTTTCAGAAGCGCTACGTGTTCATCTGTGGTGACCTGCACAGCCAGAGGTCAGAGGTTCAGCTCATCATCAGCGATATGCCTCCTGTCCAATCATGGGAGTATGGGCGTATGGATGAGCCGGCCGAGGATGTTCCGTATCGCTAACACCTCGTGGATTAGCAGCCCACTGACAGGCCAGCTGTTGATCTTTTGGCTCCGTCCTAAAGCTGCATAACTCTGAGATGATCTGAAAGCTCTCAGTCAACAAGCAATTTGTAAGCTGGATGTACGTGAGGCCGGAGCCGGAGGGAACGACTACGAGACGGAGAGCAGCTACGTCGTTTACGTAAGCGTCGCGACGTCGATGCTGCCAACGCATTTGGATCCGAACACACGACCGAGTGGCACGGCGGTAATCGGCGGCTTTTTGGACGCCGGACAGAAACATCAGGAGTCCGAGCAGAGCCTCTGCCAGCTACAGGCCGGCCGACATAATCCACACAAAACGCACACACGGCCCAAATGTCAGCGGGTTCAGGACACATGACGTCCCAGCAGCTCTGACGTCACCCCCACATCTGCTCACGTGGTCACATGACCAACACACCTTAAAGAGAAGTTTAAACGCTCCTCGCTTTGGGAAATGCACAACATGATGACGTTCCAACGTTTGCTCTATTATGTAGCTGTAAGCAGATGTAGGTGTTGAATTATCGCACCTCAAACATTGATCTGCAGATTGCAGCCACAGCCTTCGCATATTTAGATGTTTTATTTTTACCAGAGCTCAGATTTAGACTGTTGTATTTATCTCTTGCTAACTCTGTTGTGTCTTGTTGTCTAAATAACTTTTCATGAGGACAGATTCCTCGTGTGTGTGAGCTCACTTGGGGGTGAAGCCTTTTCTTATTCTGACGAAAAAATCTCAAAAACCAAAGTTACCTTGAACACGTTTTGCTTTAAAGTATATGTATGCACAGAAAAAGCAATCTGACAAACATGAGGTGGTCAGGCG
>NW_007578237.1:356741-358802 GCF_000690725.1 Stegastes partitus
TAACTCACATGTTGTCAGTCAACCAATCAGAAGCTTCCAAAGCCATGACATCATCATCTGGGCTTTCCCAGGTAGTTTGAAGGCATCTTAGTGGATGTAGACTTCTGGCTTTGAAGAAAGTAATAAAAAATTCTCTCATGATTCTGGTGTTTAGCAGATACTAATAACGTTGGTGATCCTGACTGAGCGTTCGTCTGATTTCATGTCAGACACAAAAAGCTTTTATATATTTTTATAAAGTGTGTAAACCTCTCATGAGTTCCGATATCATTTGTTGAAGTTGTAATGAATCAAACAATACATGCTTCATTAGACTTGGCCGTCCCGTTCCATCTCCAGGCGCGTGATGGTGACAGATTGAGGATTACTGTGAGTGTAATTGCGTCGCCTCAGCTTCGGCTTTGTTCCTCTCTTATGGACTCTATAGGCTGATTGTTCATCTGCACTTTCCCGTTTATCTGTTGACGTCAGATCCACCGTAAGCGCTCGTGTAAAGCTGCGATGCTCGTCGACTCAGAAGATGAGGGATTTATCAAAGAGGTGATTAATATTAAGTCCTGGGGGGCACCGATCATAATTTGAAGGATGTGTTAAGTATCAGGAGCTTAATGAAGTGTTCAGTGCTGTCCGTTTCATAACAACTAGACTTCAATTTCTTTACATTCAGTTGGATTTACGCACAGCAGATTGTATAATGGTGGTTTAAACTCCTCCTTTGGGTATTAAATAAAGATATATGCCCAGATAATGGTCCACAGTACAATACAACACAGTTATATAACATATGGCTCTATAGGAGCTGCATGTCGACACTGTGTCTGTGTACAGCTGCTGAAAACCAACAAGCAAATGGATTCATGACTGTACGGAAAAATACAAGCTTTCCTGCTTCATTAATAGTGTCCTTGTTCATTTACAGCTGATGTATTATTAAATGAATATGGCAGGCCTGTGAGCAAACAGCTTCTCACATCTAGCACTGATAAAACTACTTTATGAGTTCTTTATGTGGCCACCTGGTGAATTTAAGTCCTATTTTCATTCTTCTTTTGGCTCTACTTTTGGTCTCCACCAGCCCCGGTAGGAGTGGCTCAATGCTCTCCTTCGTTATCAGCCAGTCTCATCAACAAGTCGACCGGCTGATGTGAGACGGTGCCTTGACTTGATGCCATAATGACAAGTTCTGTCTGCATGTGGGTTTTAGTCATCGCAATCATAAGCAAATGTTTTTGCTGAGTTTACTCGTAGCGTCCTTACGCTCTGCTTCCCCGACATGCATCTTGGCACAGCAGTTAATCTCCAGAATGCACTGATGCAGCCACAAAACTGTCATTTGCAGAATGTAAGGATCTAAAAGCCAGTATTGCAGCATGTATTTCTAAGTGTATTTAATTCCTTTTTTAATCTGTTGCATAAACCAAGACTCCATCCATTTCCTTCTGTTGAGCCTGGCTGCAGGATAAGCAGGCCGTTCCAGACGTCCCGTCCTCCTCCTGGGGAATCTGAGAGCATACATCCATCCATTATCTACACACCAGTGGTCCTCAGATGTTTTCTGTCCGGCCCCCCTTCAGAGGACAAAAATCTTTCGCACCCCGCCTCTCCTTCAATAGTCGTGAAATGAGCCAGTTTACATTTACTGAAATTAGATGTCATGAGCAGTCAGATCGTGCAGCAACTTAACAACCTGCTCAGTGATCAGTGACAGTAACGGGGAGGATGGTGGTCCTCAGATACTGGATCTGTGGTTTCTCACACTTGGTGATTCTGTAGCAGGGCTCCAGACTAGCTTGTCCAGTGGTAGCATGGTGCTACCAACTTTCTTCATTGGTCGCCCCACTCCCTAATGTTGGATCAGCGTTGCCACAGCTATGAATGCACCATGCAGCTGATGAAGAGCTGTTTCTGCATCACTTAGTTATGATGCATTGATCTGCAGTGATACAAGACTAGACATCTGTAAAATGTTTTAACCTGAAAAAGTATTTATTTTGTCACCAGTCCTCTTCAATAACTGGACACAGGCTAAAAAATATTCCCTGAACGCCTCACGCGCTGCTC
>NW_007578237.1:359462-374635 GCF_000690725.1 Stegastes partitus
CCTGGAGCAAACATACGAAATGAAAATAAAGAAATCCCAGTGAGGTGAAAGTAAGACGAAGCATTCAGTACGTATTTTCTGTGCAGATTCACAACCCTTCTTCTGTCTTCTGCATTTGGCCACAAGTTCACATCTTGTGTCCTTTAGTGTGCACAGATGTGGTGTTTTGGTGTCATTGCTGCTGATAAGTGCTGAAAATATATCCAGAGGAGCCATTTTCTGTAGGTTCACTGCTGCAAGTGACCCTTTTACTCATTGTTTTTGCACTGACATTTCACACGGCTGCTATAAAAGGATGGTCTGCAGCCAGTTTGAGGTGCAGCCTGCAGCATCAGCAGGTCACTGGATTGATGAATACGCTGCATTGTGTCCATGTGTACGCTATGGGTACAACCACCTTGTCTTAAGCGTGTGATGTGCGTCGGTTAAATATAGTTTCCGTGTGAGATGGCCACCTGGGGCCCGTCCTCCTCGGTTTCCGTGGTGACGTCTCCGTGATTAACGTGCTGCTGGTATGTTAACAGCCAGTTGTCCCGCCAGTGGAGGCTGTAATAAAGACGCCAGGGGAACTGGGGTGAAACGGGGACTGCAGGTGATAGATGACCTGGAAAGTTTTGCTGCTTTCCCTTTTTCTTAAACTTTTATGACAGTATGGTAATCGCTGGCTCTTGTCCTTGTACGACTAAGATTTTCCAGTAAAATATAAATATTTCCTGTTGAACTGAGATGGAAGTGTTGGCAGCAAAAGTGAGAAAGAATATTTTATGGATATTCTTAGCCGGCAATTCTTCTTTGAATGTCTGCTTCTTACCTCATTAGTTTCAGCTCTAGCCGCGATGCTAAAGGTCTCCCTGTTGTTGTCCCTGTTCTCTGTGATGTTTTTTATATTTACTTAATTGGACATACTTGTTTAGAGAGAAAAGTCTGGAGTGATTGCTACAGACTTATCTCCTCTGTCATTGGCTCAGTTCTTTAGATTGTAGCGTGATTCATCAGACTGAGAGAGATGATTGCTTCTTCACACCTGCTGGGTTTGCCCCAGTTAAATCTGATGACCACTGAGTTAAAGACACCGTGTGAGACTCTCTCCTTCCACATTCAGTCACTTCCCTCCACTCCTGAGAAACTGGTCACCAACTACGTGTTTCCCTGTCAGTGAAGTCAGCTGATGCCATGGTAGAGCTTTACAGCCTGCAGCTGGAGGAGCTCGGGGTGGATGGACGGGTCCAAATACATCCGGCTGCAGTTCGCTTCCACCGTAGAACTGATGTTGGTTCCTTTCAGCCACCTTCAGCATCTGGTTATCGCCGTAGCTCCTCTGACGTTGAACAAGTTGTCATTCATTTTCTTTTTAAACCACGTCGTCCAGATGAATGCTCAGCTGTCCATCTGGTTTTATCCGCCAGTAATGTATCTTCTCGTTTAAAAAGCCCACACCGTGCTGTTTTTATATTGCTTTTTTTGTAAAAGATGTGCCAACTTACAAAGTCCAAATATCCAGGGAGTCATTCTGTCCTCGAGAAAAACTCTGGGCGTCGCTTTCATCAGACCAATCAGAGCAGACGGGAGCTCAAACCGAGTGTCTCAGACGAACGGGGAAAAGAGTTGCTGCAGCGATGCAGAGCGTCCAGAAACATGTCTGAGTACGTCTGCAGAACATGTACATGTGCAGGATCTGGACTCTGAAACTTGAACGTGCTTCTGAAGTTTTTTTCAGGTGAACAGTTAAACTTAGAGATGAGACATTTCCACACAGTAGAAAAGCTGCCGTCTCAGAAACCAGATTAATCATTAAAAAAACAAAAAAGAAGATTGAAAAATGACAGTGAAAAGACTTTAATGCCACCGAGGATCCAGCCTCACAGCCAGCGTGGTCCGACAGTGGAACATAAGAGGAGCAATGAGGCGCTATTACTTATTAAACGTGTCTGTAGATGGTTCACAGTTAAAGGACAAACAGGGTGTTCACTTTTAATGCGTCTTCACATTGAATTTCAAGTCTTTGGCGGTGAAGAGTGCTGACATCTGTCCAAAACCTTATCCCTCGTTACCAGCTGCAAACAGCAGGCGTTTCTAAATAAGCTCTACACGCACAAACATGTTAGTCTGCACATGTATGACGTCACATAAGACACTGCAGCCACATACGAAAGGGAAACAAGCCAACATGTGACGAACGGTGCCGTGGACAGAAGGTGAAGAAAGGCTGGTTGAACATCTGTCAGAGGTGCAGCCGCTTCGTCTGTCTGCAGCTCCACTGTTCTGCTGTGATGTCCGAGTGCTTCTCTGTGCACTAAAGCAGCAGCTCCACGGGTCTGCATGGTGCAGGAAGCCGTCAGTGCTGTCCAGCTACCGGGGTTTCCTATGACTCGAAGTCCAGTCCAGTGAGCAGCTCAGCCTCTCTCACAGCCATTTAGCTCAATTACCACCGAGCAGAGATGGAGCGATCAGCGCCGCTGCCTGCTAATGGAGCTGGACAGCCACAGAGAGCCCCGGTTAGACGGCAGAGCAAACGGGAAGCGGTGATACTCTGGCAGGTTGAAGACCCGCTTAGCCTTTGTGTGAATGCAGCAGCAAGACCACGTATGAGAGCAGCTCTCATGTCCTAGTCGGCTAATTAAACGCTGTGCTTGATGATGAAAGTTGAGTTGTGATGAAAGGCTGTGCAGTTTGAATGCATCTGAACACCAGATCTCTGCTCTGCAGATAATTAGAGCGCAGCGGGGAGGGCGTAAGGTCCCACACCTGTGTCTGCTCACTTCCATTTCACAATGTGTGGGACAAAATGAAAGTCCTGTGGCGAGTTTGAACACTCCTGTTTTTCGCTGCTAATGCTTGACTTGACTGTCACAGAGTCGGCTCAGGTTGTGGCAGAAGGGACAGAACTCCTGCTGGATCCAGCTCCTCCCGTTTTTAAAGTGTCCGACCAGGCGGTGATGACGTGAGGTGCTGATGGAGGCCGTGGTCAGAGGGAACAGAATAGAATGATCAGAACCGGCCTGATGCGTTATCTCTGACAGGTCCGAGGTGTCTCTAAGGCGTGTTCTGCTGCCTCCAGGTGAGCTCCGGTCCGTGCCAGGTGTGCTTGATGTGGTGATTCTACCTGCTGGTTCTTCCACTTTGTCTGGTGACTTTGTTGGTCCTCGTTAGCCTGATTAGGAAGCTGCTGACGGCACAGATCAGACAAAACACGGACTGTCAGAGCAGAGAGGAGCTCCGTCTCCTCCTTCACTCTCATTTTTTAAGAAGAGAATCATCTGAAGTCTTCAGCTGAACAATTCAATGTTTTATTGACATCATGTCCATCAGTAATCAGCCTCTGACGTTCACGTGTGATATTTAATGAAGAAAATAAATGAATGAAAGGAAAGTGAGCACACAGCTTGTTAGACTGGATGATGTCTAGCAGGCAGCTGGGTGTTTGTTCACATCTCAGTGTGTCGAGGAAAACTGGTGATTAAATGATTTGACAACAAGTAGCTTCACTGGAGTCTTATTGAGGTCATTATTCAATAACAACAGTCTGTCATTTTATGAAAGGTTCCCTTTTTTATTCCACAGTATTCCTGTATTTTTGAATTGAATGAAATTACAAAAAAACACTGAATTTACACGTTTAAATAATAATAATAATAATAATACCATTCAATAATGAACATCTGTTAAATGTACCAGATTTTTATGCAAAGTTATTCATAAAAGTTCTGATTCACTTGATGTGATCTAGAAAGAACTTTTTATTGTTGTAGTTTGAAGTCACAAGTATTTGTTTAGTCACAAGTGAATCCATAGTTTTTAAAGGTAGACATGATTTAAACATTAAATATTTCATGGATTTAGGAGATTTTTCAGGAGTTAGTTGTAATTATAATTGTTTAATGATGACGACTTTTAAAAGATAAATCAGCTGTTTTTAAAGGAGGACATCGTTTTTCACATTAAATGTAGAAACATGTAAAAAATAAAACACGTGATCTCGATCTCGTGTGTAATGGAGGCGAGAAACTGTGTTTTTTCATAATGGAAAATTACTATATTTAAATTTTTTTGTTGTTTTGGTGCCACTGCTGCCAGAATCTTGTTTTATTTTCTTTTTACATGAACTTTCCTGTAATGATTTTGCAGATCATTAATGCCACGGAGACTGACATAAACTGACATCTGACTTATTTATTGTTGTACTTCTGTGTTCTCTCAAAGAAAGTAAAGTGTGATTGTGTGATGCTGCTCATCCCAGATCACATCATGACCCGCATCAGTCTCTGAAACACCCGCCACACTTCCTTGTTCTGTAATCGACCAAACATTTCATCATCTGAAATCAGCGTATCCTTGGAGATCGCTGACGTGGCTCTCTGTACCGTTTCCTGCTAATGAGCTCATTCATATCCGTGCACGGACGTGTGTGTGTGTGTGCGTGTGTGTGTGTGTGTGTGCGTGCAGCGATGCATATTCTCATGTGAGCGCCGTATTTGATATACTAATGCCTTTTGATGTTTAATTCACTAACCAGACTGGAAAGGCATGCAGTCAGAGGAGGCACACAACAAATGACAGATAGACAAGACATGCATTTACTGCCAAGCGAGCGGCCAGGCCACGGGCACAAACACACACACCATCACTTCACATAACGTCAGCCAGCTCAGAAACAGCACAGTGTTACCAAAAAACCACCTCACAGCGAACTCTTTCTCATACAGCCGCCCTCCTTCCTGCAGTATCAGTTCTGAAGCCTCCCAGTTTGTGTTTCCAGGCCATAAATCAGAGTTTTACATAACGAGGCCGCTGCAGAGGGGCAGTCTGAAGGCCCGTTAAACACCAACCCGCTAATTAAATCACTGATGGATCGTCAATACAGGTGCATTTAAGGTCGATGTGTGAAGAAACACGAACCTAAAGACAGCAAACAAACAGCGAGTCTGCTCTGAGGTGTGAAGGAGGCGATGGTGGCGGCTTCTGGGTCTGGATGAAGCCTTCTGTCCTCTCGCTGTAGATGAATCTGGTGTCAGCTCTTCCACTGAGTCATGGCTTCATTATTGTTTTTATCAGTGTCAGAAGACAGATGAGTCCCCGCGAGCGATGCGACGGATCGGCGGAGGCCAAGCGCCGCCCCGGGACTCGGAGGCCTGTCGGGACCTGGGCTTGAGCAGCTCGGTGTTCATCTGAGGCTGAAGACGCGATGAGTTCTGGTGATCTGATTTGACATCAGAGCTGTAACTCGATTCTCTTCTGAGGACTCCAAACTGAAGTCCCATGAGAACACAGTGAAGCAGGATGTTGTTGTAGAGCTACACATGTTCCACATGAACTTTCTGCTGGATCCGAACGGCTCCTCTGAGCTTCATGCTGAGCAGCACCGGGCCTGGAGGAGGCTGCATCGCTTCTTCTGTGGAGGCTTCACGGATCATTGTAGGGAAACGCATACAAAACTCTGAGCTTTTGAAAAGAAACAGTTCTTACATGAATCATTTCAAAAGTTTGTTTCCAGTCTGATTGAAAGTCAACACAGAAATTAGCCGCCCGGAGCGACCGCTTTCCGGGCTGCGCCGGGCTCTCCATCAACCTGTCAGCTCAGCGCGCTTCGTGTTTGTCGCTGCTCGCTGGTTTGTTTTCACGCGTGAGGCTGCAGGTTTAGAGCAGAAAGCTGGAGCTCAGAACGAGGCCGGGCAGTGTGAGCGATGTGGCAGCCGGGAAGTCTACACAAGACGATACGAGGAAACGCAGAACGAAACTTTGGACGCTGCTGCTGCTTCGATTTTAGTGTGTCAGTGTTTTTCACTGGTTTTTATTGAACAGCAAGGTTTCCGGTACGTGTGTGTTCACAGCTGCTGTGTTTAGCAGCAGCTCCATTGTTCTGTGATGGAGCCACTTGGACCTCAGAGGTGTGAATGTCTAACAAAGCCTCCAGTCACTCGTTCAGGATGGGTTGCATTTGCCTTTCAGAAGATTAGAGGAAAACAGCTATTGTCTACAAGTTGGTTTACTGACAGAAAAAAAAAACATTTAAACTTTTGGTTGGATTAAACAAACTATCTGGATGCTGTAACGATCACTGGGGTCACTGAATGCACCGATTCCTTCTCCTTCTTCTTCTTCAGCATTAATAAACACATTTTTGAACATGCTCAAAAACTCACATGTCAGAACCGGTGAAAGCTTTGATATTTTATGGGACTTGGGCATGTGCGTGGCAAAATGGCTCCATAGCGCCCCCTACAAAATTGGTAAACAGCGGCACGTTTTGCCGAGACAAAAGTCTGTGGCAGCCATACCCTAAACCCGACAGGAAGTCCAACATTTTGAGATTTTGGGTCACTTTTTGCTCATTTTCAGGCATTTTCAAAATCTGCACACCAGAAATTTGGCACAAACTGAAGGACCTGGTGATTAAAAGTGAGCAAACTGCTCCTCAAAAGTCTGACGAAGTGGAAGTGGTGACCCCAGAAGTTCTGCCTGAAAAGCCCTGGGGCACAAAGCGCCGTCTAACCGGCCAGAGCGCGTTACCGTCACGCCGCGACGGTCATACGCCAAGGACCCGTCCATCGCCGCTTCCATTTTTCTTTCTTGTTCAATTTTGTTTTGACAACATGATCAATAAATGAATACGCAAGAAGCTGCGTATTAATTGAGCAACATAATCATTAGAGGCACCTCTGATTGGCTCAACGCACGACTCTGGTGGAGACCTGACTGTTGGAGACACTCCATCTGGCGGCCATGACAGTCGCATCGTTTCAGGGCCTCGCCTGGAAAATATCTCTGAAGTCATGAAGCAGCAAACAGTCAGTTTAGACTCTAATATTCAAACTGCTGCCCAAAGGGGAACCTTTCTGTTTCTGCACAGCGTCTGCAGCTGTCAGTCTGTGTTTCACTGACTGAGCTGGTCTCTGACACGAGCCTGTGCAAAGCGTCACCTCTTGGCCTGGAGATTTGGTTTAGCTTTAATGCCACACACACACACACACACACACACACACAGCCTTCTCCTGCTCAGCCCATGTGTCGCTGTTTGTCTCCATGTCTGTCCTGTATTTTTTCTGCTAAATTGAACCATCAGTGCTTCAAGATGCCTCCGTTTCTTCTCCGTTCTCTTACTCACGCTCGCAGACAGATGCACGCACAAACACTTTTTTTAGCCGTCGCCGAGTGCGACATGCGGCGCCGTGCCCTTCACGGCGGCGGGCCGGGCTGCTGGCTGTGGGCAGAGTGTTGAGCCTGACAGCTCCAGCGCTACAGTACCAGCAGAGGAAGATCCTCTGGGCTGAAAACGCCGCCCGAGCAGCTGACCTTCAGCCTGGAGGAAAGAGAACATTTCATCACGTGTATCTGCTCTCAGAGATCCATCTGCATTTCTTCAGCCTGCAGTTTTGCTGCCTTTAATTTTCTTAAGCAGCGGACTGATTTACTCTCTACTCGTTTGCTTTCTCTCAATCTATCGCTGCGTTTTCTTCGACCCATTATCACCATAGCAACTGCACGGTGTTCGCTGTGTCCCCCCCAGAGCCCTTCTTCCATCACACCGCCACGGTACCATCCTGCTCTTTAATTTGCTGGTAGTTTCACTGATTTTCTCTTTGTTGATGTTTCAGAAAGCTTCGATTCCTGGCGCTGGCGTCCGGGGACTGTTCTGCTGTTAAACACTTCTGCTGATTGTTTGGTGAAACCACACCAGTTCTCCGATCTGCTGTTCTCATGTCGGTGTTCTCAGTTCTCATCACGAGGCTCTGCTGGAGAAACGTTGTGCTTCTCTGGGCAGCAGCGAAGCGGCGTTGGGATCAGAGCTGACGGGATATTTTCTAGCTTTTCTCTGCTGAAGCCTCAGCGAGTAACTCGGAGATCACATGAACCTGAAACATCTCCTCCTCTACCTGTATTTCTTCTGCCATGTTTCCCACTTCAGTAGCTTTTTTTTTTTAAAAACCTTGAGCAGTTTCTGGGCAAATTTTCAGCCACTGTGGGCTCATTTTTCTCTGCAAGGTAGAGTCCTGTGTCTCCATGGAAACAGCACAGCCATGACTAGAACACTTCAACATGGCATGTTTGCAGGATGATAAAGTTAGAATGCCATAAAGCATACAAAAGTCACATTTCTTTGATTATTTATTTTACAAAAAAACCTTCAGTTAACGTGTGTTTCTGAAGCACGGCCCATGCACAGTGCAGATGTTTCCTACACAACCTCCAGTTCAGCCGACAACAGCCCAGAATCTTGTCCAGGGATGCTGCTCTCAGCTCAGCGGTACGAATGGTGTTTGTGCCGAGAAGTGAAAAACGTTTGATGTTTTTTGTTTTTTTGCAGAATTTGGTCTGTGCAAAGCATTTATTTTGGGCTTTTTTTGATGAAATAGGATTTTAAGTTTAGATTTGGTTAAGTTTCCCAACAGGTGAGTAGTTCAAGGTTTATCAGGAAGTTCAGAGTCCACCTTTTCTGTCTCGTTCAGAGAGTTAATGACGTGAGACCACCACTGTTCCGTCTGGCGGCGCTAGCATCGCCGTCACTCTGAGAAACGCTCCGTGTTCAGCAACACCTCCAGGAAGTGACTGTTCACAGCAAACACAGCTGGATGTGGCAGAGCTTCAATAGATCCCAGTGTGTTGTTCTGTTGATTCGAGGGTAAATATGTTTTAGTCAAATAAACGATGTGAAACAGAACTCAAGTAGGATTTGGCTTGAAGCAGCAGAAATGCTGCTGTGAGCAGAACCAGCAAACGGATCAGTGTCAGGTTCTAACGTCTGAACAGCTCTGTTCTGTTGCTGAAATTCACCTAGAGAAGATAGAAATGGTGACATGTTGGTCTTTTTTTTCCTTCCTAATGCCACAGGTCTGATATTAATGTCACGGTGGTCTGAATGGACCTTCTGTGCGGTTCTTCTCCGTCTGGACTCACTGTTCTCTGCCCCTCTGTGGAAACAGCACAACCACAGCTAGGAGTGGAGAGGATTTAAAAATGGCTTCTTTTTTTTGCAGTGATATCGCTATGGATCCTAAAAACGAAATCTAAGTTGAATTTCTTTGGTTATTTATTTTAGAAAAATTGTAAAAACCTGCAAACAATATGTCCAAAGTCCTGACATTTTTACCACCACGAATGATTCACGCTGGGGAGCACAGAATTTATTTTATTTTTTACATAATCTGGTTATGTGTGCTTGGTTGTCTGTCTCTAAGTGTAGCCCTGTGATAGACTGGTTACCTGTCCAGGTGAACCTGCCTTCACCCTGAGTCAGCTGGGATAGGCTCCAGCCCCCCATGACCCTGGTGAGGATTAAGGTGTAGAGATGATGGATGGATGCCTTCACACCTGCAGAGCTAAACCTCTAGACTTTTCATCTCCACTAGATCTATGGAGGAACGTGCCTGTTGCTGGGCTCTTGGTTGCAAGAAACTCGATTCCCCTGCTGCCGGTTTCCTGCGATACTTCACCGATTGGCGGGCGGTGGCAGTGTCACGCTAAGACGCAGAGCAATGTGTCAACAGAGGAGGCTGCAGGCTGTAAACATGAATGCAAACAATGCAGGCGACGACGTGTCCCCTGAAATTGGCTTTGCAAGTGTTTATGGTGAAAGGAAAGGCATTCAACACGTCGGTGGGCTCGTTTAGTGCTGAACCCATGACTACGTGGCGTTTTGCTGAGCAACATAAAACATTTTCTCCTTTCCTTTTCCTTTCTAAAGACTCAGTATCTTGCCTGGGGATGTTTCCTGTATTTTTGCTTTCCCGGTGTCATGGTGAAGCCCAGGTCTTATCTGTTTTATGTCCTCCTGGATCACATGTTGCTCCTCTGAACACATACCATTTATTTCCTGCATGGGAGGAATCCTTCACTGTTTCTCCTTTTTTTAAAAACTGTATTATTTTGTGGGACTTTTGAATCGAGGGACTAAAGCCGGAGGGTGTCGACTGTTGAATAGTTTTAAGTTGAACATCAGGATCAAGATGAAAAATGCTCCAGATGACGAGAGATGAGAAGAATGTACTCTCTGTGACTGAAGCAGCTTCGTCTGATAACCAGTTAGCCCCAGACGTGAATCCCAGCAGCCTCTTCAGTCTGCAGCACACTTCTGATGGCACTAATTCACAATTAGCAATGAGCTATCGTTACCTGATGAGCCAGTTCCTCGGCTCCGTGTTTGACTCATTGCCACTCCGCTCTTATGGTCAGCTTCTTCCTCGTCTTCTGCTCCACGTGGTTTCTCGTTACGCTGCGTCGGCATCATCTCGCCTCGCTGCAACCGACTCCCCTCCTGGTTTTGAATCAGCAGCTCTGGCTGTTAGTGTCCGCCAGCATCTTTCCCCAGCGCAGCATGATATCCGCCTGAGGGAGGTTGAAACGATGACTTATCGAGCAGGTCTGATGCTTCCAGACGTTTGTGTTTCGTACATTTCGTGTCCTTGCCACCTCCTCGGCTCCGTCATTAACCTTCTTTGAACCTCTCATGTTCGACTGTCTCTTGGTGATTTGTGAATCACGCGTTCATGTTCCTCATCACCGACGAAGCTCCAGCAACAGATCACCTGCACAGAAGCTCTGTTGAAAGCTCTGCGCTGCACATGCATGTTTGCGTGTGCATCTAAGTGAACTGGCGAGTATGAGCTCCTTCCATCCTCCCTCAGCCTCAAGGTGCTTCACCATGGATGGATGATTCAACACTTCAAGCCCAGAAGTCCAAAGGGCCTCGAAGCCGAGACTCTTCTGAGCATTTGTTGCCAAGTCAAAGGGCTCAGTCATTCCTAGTAAACCTCTGGAACAGCTCCACCCCAGACAGCAGCGTGGCACTGGAGCAATCAGGCGTTTAGTCGAATGTGTTGTTCCGAGAACCATTAGGTTTACCGACACAACGAGAGAACTGAGGCAAAGAAAAGCCAAATTAGTTCTGCAGCGTCAGCCCAAAGTCACATCTCTGCTCCTCCAGAAAGCTATCTGAACTTAACAACACCAAGCTGAGCCATGGAGTGAGTGTACAGAAAGATCAGGTGGAAGGATGGTTGCTCCTGGTGACTGTTGTCAGCTCCTGGGATCTCATTGGTGAACCATGAGAGGAGGAAGTGTTTCTGCAGAATATTTACACTTTACCCTCCATAATAACTCTCGAAGCCTCAAAACCCACCAGCAGGATTGGGTTTCACTTTATCTCTCTTGTGTAAGTACAAACTGTAAAAACAGAGAGAACTGGTTGCGCGGGATCCGTTCCAGGCCAGATCTGAACCAAATGAACCAAATGAAGGCAGCAGAAACAAGCTGCACTCCGACCAGCCAGCAAACATCATGTCTTCTTAGTGATAATATAACGTTCAGGTTCTCTGTTCAGACACGTCGAGTGTGGTTCTTATTATCAGAAAGCACGCTGAGAGGACCATGAACAGGGACGAAGGGGACTCCCTGCCCCAGAAAAAGTAACCGGCGGGGGAGTGCAGCGCCTGGCGGGGCGGTCGGGTCTGTTGGGCTCACCAGTACACACCATTTCGGTGTGGGCGTGGCTTGCCCGACGGATCTGGCGGCTCTGCTGGGCGTGCCACAGGTGCCGGCTGTCAAGATCTGCCGGCTGACACGTCACCCGCTGTCAGTGGTCATCTCTGAAGAAGGCGAGCGTTGTCAGGTAATAAGAACCACACTCTACATGTCTGAACAGAGAACCTGAACATTATGCAGTCAGCAAACAGCTGCTGATTTACACCTTTTAGCTGCAACTTTATCAAATGGTCCTGTTTTGATCCTCTCAGCTCAGTCTTTGGTCTCCACCGCCTCCTGAGGAAAGCATCTGGTTCTTCACCTGGTAAAAGCTCGTTTGGTGCAGAGCAACGGGATTGTTTAAACCCTCAGAACCCCCAAAACCCGCCAGCGGGTATGAAATGTTATCATTAGAAAAGGTGACATCCATTTACCAGAGCCATCCATCCATTTTCTTCCATTTATCCTGAGTCGGGTCGCGGGGGCAGCAGGTCGTTCCAGACCTCCCTCCCCCCAGCGATGCTTTCCAGCTCTGCCTGGGGGATCCCGGGGCGTTCCCAGACCAGCCCAGAGATGTAATCCCTCCAGCGGGTTCTGGGTCTGCCCCGGGGTCTCCTCCCAGGTGGACGTGTTCGGAAGACCTCCAGAGGAAGCCTCTCCGGAGGCATCTGGATGAGATGTCCAAACCACCAGCCAGTAAAGCAAAACCAGAAAGAATCTTTGAGTTAATGCCGTTCTGTCGGTAAACATAATCTGAACTTCATGATAAAATCATTTTACTCTATATTTCTTATTCAAAAATACAAAAATAAATTCTTTGCGCTAGCCACATTTGAAACAAAAAAATCTTCACTGATTGGCCCAACCTGCACGGTGGATCAGTGGTTAGCACCGGGGCCTCACAGCTAGAAGGTCGCCGGTTGGCGTCCCGGTGAGGACACCCGGGATCTTCCTGCGTGGAGTCTCCATGTTCTCCCCGTGCAGCGTGGGTTCTCTCCGGGTTCTCCGGCTTCCTCCCACAGTCCAGAAACATGCTGAGGTTAATTGGTGATTGTAAATTGTCCGTAGGTGTGAATGTGAGTGTGCTTGGTTGTCTGTCTCTAAGTGTAGCCCTGTGATAGACTGGTTACCTGTCCAGGTGAACCTGCCTTCACCCTGAGTCAGCTGGGATAGACTCCGCCCCCCATGACCCTGGTGAGGATGAAGGTGTAGAGATGATGGATGGATGATCAGCCCAAGTGAAAAGCCGTGAGTGACTCAGCTGCAACCAGCAGTCACATGACAACAACGCTGAGGTTTTTTAGGGACTTAAACGGAGCAGATCATGACAAATATAGAACCAGTGCAAAAGGTAAAGAGTAAGTTTTCAGTCGCATGTAGAGAGCTGATAACACCTGCAGGCACCTGGAATAACGTTGCACATGTAAAATCAAGTTTTTTATATGTTTGTAACATAAAAAAATCAAAGAAATGATCTTTTTAAAATTATTTATGGCATCACAACTGTGTTGAACGGCACAAAAGCCATTTCTGAGTTCTCTCTCCGTCCTCATGGTTGTTCTGTTTCCGTAGCGGTGCAGGACTTTATATAAAAATGAGCCACAGTGAAGAAACAAAGCACCCAGGAGCTGTTGGGGTCCAGCGGGTTGACATTATGACCACTATGATGGAAGAAAACATCCACAACTTTGTGCTCACTCAGCCGAGCGGGAGGTTTAACGTGGCAGCGTGGGCCACAGTGGAAGCTGCCAACAGAGCTGCCTCTGCAAGTGTTTGCACATTTCAATAATATGCATATTATTATCTTTGATATATAATCACAACAAACAGAGGAACGGCCTCAGTTCAGTGTCTTTGTCTTTCTACTTGGAGCATCTGTTTGTTTAAGGCTGCTGAGGTGTTTTTGGTGGACTGTGTGGTCACACTGGAGGATTAGTGGTGGGGTTACTGTCACATCTCATCATCTTTGTGAGGAAGGAGAGCGACAAAGACGCAGAAGTAAAGTGAGAAAACTTATAAAGCTTTTCCATAATTCTGGAAACATCCAGTGTGCAGACACTTTGGGGAGATGAAGTGAGAAACAGACGGAGAGAGACGCTGCCTCCTCTGTCGCTTTTAAGATTTCTGATCCACGACTGAATGACTGAATGTTCATGAGATAAGGAGGTGAAAATGCTTTATGAGTGAGAATGCTCGGTCAGGACACGAGGGCCATGACCACAGCGCCATCTGTTTTTCTTTCTTTCTTTTTTTTCTCCGAGAAAGGCTGGAGGAAAGCGGTAAAAATAGACAAGCTCTCTAATTAGACTTTTCTGGGACCCTCACGCCACTGACTCATTCCTCCACCAATCAACAGCTCCCTCCTCGCTCATGCACAGTCTTTCCCTCTCCATCCTCTCCTCATCGTGTTGTTTGCTCGGTTTAGCGTGTTTTGCGGAGACAGGGTGCGTTCCAGCGACGCGGGCCCACTTACCCAGCCAGTGGCCTGTATAATTACACATGCAGCCGTTCTGACACTTTGCAGCGTGATGGAGGGAAACGCCGGAGGGGAACTCATCCACTCTCATTTGCAGGGCTTTAATTACAGATATGTTTGTTTTGTGGTGATTATAGAAATTAGGTAACCTCTGCGATCGCAGCGCTGACTGGAAAATGAAAAAATGAATCCATTTCCAGCAGATGAAACCTGGCCCTTATTGATTCACAGATCACCAACCTTTGGTGCACACGTGCTGCAGAAAAGATCCTTTTTTTTCTAATATCTGCTGCTGCTGGCATTAGCACTGTTCTCACTCGGCTTCAGTGCCAGATGTTTTTGCTCGCTCGGTTTTGGTGCTGCTCGTAGCATCCAATCACTGCGTGTTGTGTGTTTGTGCTGTAATAACATGGGAAGGATGCTGAGAACGTTCCAAGATGGAGAGAAGTGACACTAAGCATGATGACACTTGAACTATACGCATTCCCACGCGCTGATAATGGCCTGACATTTCCATCACGTTCCATCTGGATGTTTCTTCCTTTTCATCATCCGCTGATGCATATGATGCACATTATTTGTAGCTCAAACCCAACGACAATATAGAAGTGCTCTACAAGCTAAAATGCATTTAGATTGTTAATAAATCAATAAAAAACCAGAGCCAAAAGGCAGTGGAGTGGTGAGTCGATGGTGAGAGAAGGTCTAAAATTACAGAGAGAAGAATCATGAGGTTCTGTCAGGCCTCCACTCATTCATCTGTGACGTGCTGAACCAAATCTAACCACAAAGTCAGTATATTTCACTGTATTCATGCTTCATATGAAATTCTGCCAAAAAACATAATATTTGCATGACCATCCTGTAAAAAACGGGGAAGCTACTCGTGATTCAGCAGTGATCTAAAATGTAGGGACGTTTTGGCTGAACTGGGCTGAAGTGATGGGTGATGGCGGCGCGCCCCCTTCAGGAGACAACCAGAGTGAATGTTTTGGGTGTCTTGTCCATCCCAGACGTTCATTCCGCAAAACTTACAGCCCGGAGACTTTGCTGATCATCAGGACAGTGAACGATGTGGGAATTGTGGCGATCGGTTGTGATGTGGACATACTGCACCAACACGGAGTCCACGGAGACGACGCCGGCAGTTACCCGAGAGAGATGGAAGCGGTACGAACATAAAGAAAGGAGGAGGAAGAGAGCCGGGATCCATGCTAGGCTAAAGGCTAACCCCTCCAGACCA
>NW_007578237.1:375303-378246 GCF_000690725.1 Stegastes partitus
CAGACAGACAGACAGACAGACAGCTCTGGGCAGCATCTGCAGCTTCACCATCGTCACACCATGTTGTGTCTTTGTGTCCCTGAAGACCTACCAGGACCTGAAGAGGTTCTCCATGTTCAACGAATGGCGGCGCACATGGACGCAGCGCCCCCTTCAGGAGGCAGCGAGAGTGAACGTTCAGTGTCTGATCCCAGACGTTCATTCTGAAAAACTTACTATTAAATGATCCTGAAGAGACGCTGTCTCCTGTGCTGCTGTGTATGTACAGCAACATGACCATAATCTGGATCTGATTTGAGTTGATTTTAAACTGCAGCACACAAAAGAAGTGGTAGAACGTATATAGAGTCATATTTTTGCAGTAGTTGTCACTTATGATGTGTGAGAAAGCAGAAGCCTTTCTTTAAGTTCTCTGTCATCGTCATGGTTGCTCTGTGTCCATAGAGGTACACGACTTTATATTAAAGTGAATGAGCCCTAAAGATGTGTCAGGAGCACAAAGATGACCAGATGTCGTTCTTCTAGCCTTCTTCTACACTCACATCAGACACACACAGTCTTCGCCAGCGGGAGTGTCGGCAGCCTGGAAAATCCAACGCAAAGAACGAGCCGCATGGTTTCTGGTTATTGTTCTTGGAATCACAGACGGTGCAGGTTTTAGTCTTTTAGCACGATTTATTCCTGAAATGCATCAGTTTTACTCCAAATACAGCTGAGCTATTTCATCTCACATCACCAGCCTTCTTCTGTTCAACCGTCATAAACAAGGAGTTTTTATGAAGATGCCTGTGAAAGTTTGGCTTCATATGTCAAGTACTTGCTGAGATAAATTTTGGAAATCTGAAGTTCACAAAAATCTTCAAATTTAGAATTACATTTTTAAAACTAACGAGCTAAAAAAATACATTTAAATTAAAATACTTACTATTTATTTTCCAAAGCCACAAGGAGCCACAGCAGAGGGATGAAAGAGCGGCAGGTTGCCGACCCCTGGTCGAGCCATTTCTCTTTAGCTTTCATGCAACATAACCCCAGCTTACCCCTTACCACTGCTGTGTGACTGCAACAACCGGAGGATCTTTACTTAACTTTTGTTAGAATCAGCCTGATGTTGTTCTTTTCATGGGAGCGCACGACTTCTGCCTCATCTCAGACAAGATCATCAATTTTACAAAATGCGAGCTCGCTAGGATGAGAAAAACTTCATTTGTGAGATGCATAATTGATTCTCCAGACTAACTGTGGATGATAAATTAAAGCCAAGTCTTGTGTTATTCATGCAAACTGTTATACAGAACGAGACCCTTCTTCCATGCGTGAGCTGCTTGTTGTCGTGGATTTACGACATTCAGCCGGTCAGTGAACAAGCTACAGAATGAGAGCTGTTACGTAAAGAGGCTCTTCTACCTGGAACAAGCTACTGAATGAGATCCATCAAAGATCATCAACTTAAAAGGACTTTTTTGTTGGTGTTTTGTACCTTTTGGTTTGTTTTTATTTGGTTTTTGGTTCCATATTTAATTTTTATATGCTTGACATTTAATCCATCTTATTCCTCAGAGTGTCTAACACTGAATGTGGTATTTTTTTGTTGACAGATATTCAGATCTGTTTACACATTTGCCAGAAATATCACGTCCATCCTGCATGTTGTAAAGTGGCTGGTCTCTGTTCAGTGGTAGCAGACTGGTTAGCATGTCTGTCCCACACGTGTCCAAAAATCTAATTACCTGAAGGTGTTTCTTCAAGTTCGACGTGGAATCTTTGGAAAGCAGAACTGCAAATTAATGTTGTTCTCCAGATTAGCCCACTCTGGCAAACTAGTGATGTCTTTTAGGTTTCAGACGGAGTAACTTAGGAATGAAACTCCATTCATGTCACCACCTGTTTTCATTGTGACTGCAGCGACATGAATTGCTCATATTTCACTCCTTTTTGCTGCCTGCTGCTGTGCTTCTTGTGCCTTGTGTTTGCAATGCCATCAGTTTTGATATCTTGCTGTTTTTTTCCACCAGGACCCCAGAAGCAAGCACAAGTTCAAGATTCACTCGTACGGCAGCCCCACCTTCTGCGACCACTGCGGTTCGCTGCTGTACGGCCTCATCCACCAGGGCATGAAGTGCGACAGTGAGTATCAGCCTGCACATGAGCACCTGAGCACCTGAGTCCAATGTGCTGCGCTGGTTCCCGTCCAGTCTTAATGAGGACAGATGGGAATAGGCTGGGACTGAGCTAGGATTCACCGGCCCGCCCTGCTGCTCCCATTCTTTCCACCCACTTTCAACTTCCTTTTCTTTCTGTGTCCTGCATCGTGTTTTCCTCCCTCTCCTTCTCTTTCCCCATTGTTTCCCCTTCACTCTTTCACTGTCTCTTCCACAGCACATTTACAGTGTTTCTGGCTCTTGTATCCCTCACTGTACCTCCTCTGTCCCCTCTCCCCTCCTGTTTCCACGCCATCGCCATCCATCACCCTCTCCTCCTCGTTCTCTGTCCATCCATCTGTGGGTCTCCGGTGGTGGCCTCATCGCAGATGGTAATGGGAGCGCACCAGAACAAATTGATGTGGGGAGGCCGTCGCTATTACGAGCTGCTTCCCCATCTCTCGTCTCTCCTTGTCACCTCCCAGCATGTCAGCCTGACAAGCCTGCCAAGAGGAGGAAGGAACAGGGAGAGACGGATGGCTGGATGGACGAGGACAGAACGTAGAGGGAGGAGAAAAGGGCGAAGAGGTTAGAGAGGGCAGCCTTTCTCACAAAGTTAAGGGCCATATTTTAAAATGTAAGACTAGATTTCCTATGTACAGTGCCTAAAATTCACTCCCCCTTTTGTTACTTCTTAAAACTGAATAGTGGGCAGTGTAATTTGTCTTTATGTGACAGGTCTTACAAAGAAATACTCTTTTACATCATAGTGAAGGTCGAAGTTGAGGTCTGGGCTCTGTCT
>NW_007578237.1:379941-390024 GCF_000690725.1 Stegastes partitus
CCGTGCTTCATCATGATGCTGCCACCGCCGTGCTTCATCATGATGCTGCCACCGCCGTGCTTCATCATGATGCTGCCACCACCGTGCTTCACATTGTGATGTTGATTCCAGATTCATACAGATAAAAGCACAGGAGAAATGCCACAGTTCACTGAACATTAGTGAAGTTTGTTGGCGGCTCCCCGGCCTAAGTCGGGCGGTGGAGGTATGTGGAGATGGGTGTAATTGGTGGCAGAGGGCAGGGGAGAGAGGTGTGGGGCAGAGCTCAGGAGATTAGTGTCAGGTGAGTTGATGGGTCCAGGTGCTGCTGCTCTGGCTAATTGTGGATATGCTTGTGCACATAGTAGGGTGCTGGTGGGAGAGGAGAAGAGGGAGGCCAAGGAGGAGGGTCTCTGGCTGGTTGGTGAGACAGAAGACAGGAGAGCGCGTGCTGCAGGAGCCGCTTTGTGTTGTTTCTATTGTTTTGTGCCGGGTTTGCGCCGTACGGCCAATAAGGACTGTGGACCGGCAGCGATTCGTGTGTCTGTGCTGGGGGGGGAACAAATAACCACATTTATCCCAACCAGTCCTCCCTGTTGTGTTACCACACCACTAATGCCATCAGCAGTGGGTTCAGTTTCTGACCAGGCACCATATTTCTGATCTGTTTCTACTGCCGTTCAGAGATTTCAAAATTCCACACACAACTCAAACAGCACAAACACAGAGTCTTGCACAGATAAACTCAGCGCTCTGCGTGTTTGTCTCTGCTTTCTGTCCCTTTCTAAGCCTGCGACATGAATGTGCACAAGCAGTGTGTGGTCAACGTGCCGAGCCTGTGTGGAACCGACCACACGGAGCGCAGAGGTCGCCTCTTCCTGAAGATCGAGGTCAGCGGCGACCGGCTACACGTCACAGGTCGGTTTCAAGTCTTTATCTGCGAATCACTTTGTCTGCAGAAAGCGACTCAACCTCAGAGTGGCTCCATGTTGTGAGTGTGAAACCGCTGAAAGGATTCTTCACTTTGCTTATGTTTATTGCTTGAGTCATTCACACTTGTGTTGATGAACTATTCAGTGAAATGTTGTATTTTCTCCCTGTGTGGGAGCACCGCTGTAGCCGCACATTTATTAACCCTGAAACCAGCAAGTTTTTCTGTTTCTGTTGCCTCATTTTTCAAAAATATAAAGTCCTGCACCTCTATGGAAACAGAACAACTGTGAAGAAGATAGAAAATCATAGAAGAAAATCATAATGTCGTAAAATCTAAATAAAACATGAACAACCCTACTTCACCATGCTGACCGTATCTACGCACAGCTTCATCATCGCTGGTTTGTTTTTGAACCATGCTGCATTAGTTTATCAATCAAGAATGTTTTATTTTGTTCACAATCTCTCTAAGTAGTTTCAGTTTGTATTTCTGTTTCAGTCACTCATGGCTTTTTGGTTGTGCAGACAAATACAGATTTTTTGGTTTTTTTGCTTTTTGTGGAATCAGTTTAGTGCAAACTGGTTTTGTCAAAATTTTAAATGCAGAAAAGGGATTTTGATGAAGAATCATGATTATAAGCTTGGATTGGGTCTATTTTGTGTCATGTGTGATTGTTGAAGTACAGTGGGAAACATTGACGATTCTTTGTGTTTTTACTGTTTGTGGCTCTGATTAAGTGCCAGCGTATCAATAAAACATGCTTTCAAAGCTGCCGGCGGGTTTTGAGGTTTGCACGGTTAATTGTGGTCACTGAGAGAGACTGAAGCAACACTTTATGACAACATTATGTTATAGTAAAGGGGTCTTTGTTTGAATTACTGCAGCCACAGCATCACATTAGGGCTGGGCAGTACGGCTAGTTTGGCACAGCTTGGGTCCACTCGTCCCCTTCATGGAAAAGCTCAGTGCAGATCAATACAAAGTCCTTTTTTTTCTTGTGATGAAACACACACGTGCTCGCTGATCGGTGTAAACATGATTTGAATCTTATGATTATGATTCATCCCTTCAGTGAAGTTCCTCAGATTTACAGAAACAACTCAAAGATGCACTGAAGCCACTGTTGCAGCACATCATGCTGTTTTTTCTCCTTTGTTTGTCCCTCATCTGTATTTGTAGTGAATCTGTTCAACAGGCGCAAAGTCCATTTGGTTCCAGACTTCTGGCAGTTTTCATTGCTGCAAGTGACACAAAGAGAATTTTTCTCACACAGAACTGTGATAAACTAAACAGTGTTTGTATCCCCTGAGAGGATTTTTGGTCGTGCTGCAGGCTGGTCCTGAACCTGCTGACTCGCTCTTATTTTCTGGTCATGTGTGCAGAGTTGGCAGGAAGTCAGCTGGAGGGACACTGTGCATGCCAAATGCTTCCAAAACCTCCTTTTCTTTCTTTTTTTTTTTTTTTTTCAAAGCACACGGTGCAGCTCTGACAGGAATACATCGGGCAGTTCGGTCCAACAGACCTTTTCATGGCTGAAGTTTGACTTGTCACAGGTTAAATTCTTTCCATTAAGTGTCCCAGTAAGCCACCACAGCAAACCATTGTGCAGATCGCTAGAAAATTGGGGAGCAGAAAATTTAAGAAGAACCATTTTATAGCAGCAGAAAGTTTCATCTGAAACAGCCTGAAATCAAAAACCTCTTCTGAACTTCTGACTCTGTAACTAAAACAATGAAGCGTGCGTCCTGATCAGCAGAACGATGAAGTGATGCCTGCCTTCGTAGCCGCTGTGTGCCTGTCTGTGAGTTTTCTACACCTCCAAATTATCCTGTCAGTCACGAGCAGCACCTGGAGTGGAGATCCCTCTGGTGTTAAAACCCCTTTGGCAGGGAGAGAAACGACTGCTGGGTCAAATCCACGGCCTCTCACTGACACAACAGCTCGGCGAGGCGGCGGCGGCGGCGGCGGCGGTCAGGGAATACGATTGCTGAGGCCAGTGAATAGTTTCTAACCCGGCGGGGAACATGCAGGAGTAACCTCCCGCTCCAGCAGGATGTGATTGACTTGGAAATATATTGCTTTCATAAAAATGTGCTTGTTTGTGTACAGGCTTGGAGCAGAGAACGCCGTGTTCACTCTCACATTGACTGTTTGCTTTTCAGTTGATGATCTCGCTGCGCTGCACATCCAGGCTTTTTGTCTGTTTTCCTGCTCAGCACCCTTTGATCCGCTGCACCACGCTGACAGCTTCATGTCCTCTTTTATGTCCTCGCTTGCGTCTGTCTGTGAGTCTGACTGCGGCGTGATGGCGGCGACGAGCAAACGAGGCCGGCGATTAAGTGCGATGGCGGCGGCGCTGCTGACGCGATTTCTTCGGTCTTTGCAGATAAAGCTGAACGGACACAACTGAAAGCGAAGCGGCTCGCGTTCGCAGAGCACGTGGGAGAGGCAGCCAACTTTATCTGATGCGCTGTCTCTCTCTCCTCCTTCGTCGTAGCCTTCATTTTGTGCTCGCACGCTCAGCAACACCCGCCGGCACTCCAGCGGAGGTGTCGGTGCCACGTCGCACCGGGATGGTCCACCGTATGTTGTGCAGCACCTGCTGCAGACATATGTGCTGCCGGATATTTAAATCAACACAAACCCTGCACTTCTGTTTGTTTTCGTCATGAGGCTGCTCTGTCTGTCTTCCTCAGAGCTGTTTTCAGTCAAACACATTCCACATATCGTGTCGGTCTTTGACACGTCCAGGTCTGGAATCCACAGAATTGTGAGATGGACCCTCTGTGGATCCGACTTGTTTTTGCATCTCAGAGAAGCTCGATCAGATCGAGTTCTGGGGAAGTTGGAGGCCAAGTTAGCGTCTTAAACTCCTCGTTTAGGTTGGTGTTTCTAATCAAAGCACCTGGTCGTCCACACAAGGATGCTTCATCAGACCAGGCCACCTTCTTCCATCCAGTTCAGATGCTCATCATTGCAGGCCCTTAAAGTCAGGACAGGCACACTCAGCAATCTGCAGCTATGCAGCGTGTGTTCCAGGGTTCAGTTTGTCAGCTTCTTGTGCTACAGCTGCTCTTCTGTGGGGCCACCTGAGCCAGACTTTGCTGTCCTTGGACTCACTTTTGGTCGATGCTGGTCACTGCAGACCAGGACCTTGTGGGGATGCTCTGACTACATCAATGGCCATTTTTCCTGTTTCAAACTGCAAGAACTGACTTTCCACTTGCTGTCATGTGACAGGCGCCACCGTAATGGGATCATCCGTGTTTTTCACTTCAGCTGTCAGGAATTTTAATATTGTGGCTAAAAAAAGAGACTATTTGGCTCTTTTATTTTTTCTTGACAAACGGACTCACTTCTGCCTGTCGCTCACCTGCTAGCAGCGCCCGCCGACCGCTGGAGGCCGTTTGGGACTGAGTGTCTGTCCAAGGACACTTGGGAGGAGCTGCAGATGAGCGACCCGTGATTAGAGGCTGACCTGCTCGCCGCTTACTGTCCTCCTTGTTGTTCAAGTTGTTTTGAGCGGTGCTCTTAATCGCATCGGTTTTTGCTGGCATATTATATTAATGCGGGTCATTCTGCCAACAATGTATGTCAAAGCAAGTGTGTTTGTGTTGGAGTTGAAGCTGCAAATGTGACACAAAATAAAGACAGAAGCAAATCCGGTCTTTTCCTCTGAGGATAAGATGGTTGTTGGAGTTACTAGAGGGCTACAGCTTAAGGTTAAAGCTGACTCTGGACAGCTGACAGCTCAATATTCACCTTTTTGTTCGCTGTTTTGGTCTCCATTTGGCTCTTCAGCTGCTAAACGCTCCACAGCTACACGGAGCTCACTGGACTGGAAATAACCCTGAACCAGAACAGTGATGCTGCTTTGAGTGCAAGGAGACGGAAAGCGGAAGTGTTTTTCTTGCCTATGACTCTATAAATATGAATAAGCTGCTCGTTAGATTCCAGGATTCAGACGGAGTGGAGATGAAAATGTTGGGCGGTGACTGAAGGCTTTGTTTAGGAGGAAGGAGATAAGGATGGAGACTGAGTGCAGCGGTTTGTTTTGCTTTTATTTCCTCTCTAATGGCAGCGGTCTGAGCAGCGAAGCCTCAGCTTGTTCTCCGGCTCCCCTCTGGCTGCTGCAGACAAGTGGCAGGTCTTTGTGGTTCACCGCACCGACGTGAACTTGATTAAATCTTTCCAGCCAAGAAAACAGACACATCTCCCTGGGCTGCCTCTGTCTGAAACCCCCTCCTCTCCTCTACCTTCCCTCTATCCTTCCTCTCCATCCCTTCCTCCAATATTGACTTTGCTGTTATCTTCTTCTGCCTGTTCCTTCGAGACCTCGGCTCGCCTCACTTCCTCCTGTCATCCATTTTCCCTCGATACCTGCAGAGGTCCTGTCCGTTCACTCGTGTTCTGTTTTCCATTTTTATCCTCAGTAGGACATCAGCATCTGTCGTTTATCTTCCATCCTCTCATTTCAACCCAGAGAGCAGTCCTGTCCCTCCTCACTTCCTCGTTTCCTCCACCGAGGTTGAATTCTTTCTCTCGCGCTGTTTATTTCTTTTCTCCTCTGATTATCTCCCTCAACCCTCTTTTGCTCGTCTCCCCGATCGCTGTCTCTCAGAGCCAAAGTGACATAAATAGCCGGCAGACATGAGCAGACGTTTATTCTGGAGTTTTAAGGAAAGACGACCATGCTAACGTCCCTCCGTGACCTCCACGTGTGGTATGCAGATGCACAGAGCATGTGAGGATCGCGGTTTATTCAGGGTGAGATTTCCTACTGCTGACACACTCGCCTCAGGTTTAAAGCTCGGCTGAACACAATTTGTCCTGCGCGGACACAACTCGTATCAGCATCAGGCCTGTAGAACAAAAAGACCTTTTGACAAAATAAAGCCGTCACCGTGTGTGTTGTCTCTGGGTCTGTCTGACAGATAAATGAACCCAAACAAGGAGTTTAACATGCACATCAGTATTACTTCACTAATTCAGCACATCAACATCGAGGTCAACAATCTGTATGAGGACGTTTTCATTTGCTTTTTGTTTGCCAACAGCCGTTGCTCCTTCTGTGAAGCAGTCAGGACAGATAGCAATAAATTACAGCGCAGTGATAGCATTAGAACGTACTCGACTGAAGTCCGTTTATTTGTGCACCGCGTGTAAACACGGCGAGATGTTCACCAATGCGCTGCTCAGCATCTGACACATGAAGCCATTAAAGCAAATCAAAATTCATTCATGTAAACACTTGTTCTTGGCTCCGCTGAACAGACTAAAAGCAAACAGAAGCCGAACGTTTTGGGAGACATCCAGAGTTCTAGGACGCGTGTGAAGTTAGTGGCTGCCTCGTACCACCGTCCACGTCTGCAGTGTTCTCACACAAGAAGGCGGCTGTGGCTCAGGTGGTAGAGCGACGGGTTGGTGGTTCGATCCCCGCCCCGCCACAGTCCAAGTGTCCTTGGGCAAGACACTGAACCTGATGGCAGGCAGCACCTTGCACAGCAGCTCCGTCGCCATCGGTGTATGAATGTGATCTACTGTCAGATGTACGTCGCTCTGGAGAACAGCGTCTGCTAAATGAAACTGTAAGTTGTTCAATGTAGAAGCAGCATCCGTTTGGTGTTGCAGTGGAGCGCTGATTTGATGTAAGACAAGGACGCCCTTGTAAAAGAGGTTTTTAATCTTTTAACCAGGGTCTTTCCTGGTTAAATAAAGGTTAAATTAAAAAAAAAAATTATAAAAATACGACCAGACTTGCTTTTCAACCCCGTACGAGGTAGACTGAGGCTAGATTTGAGTTTTTAATTTCACACAGTATGTTCTCCTTTTTTTTTAAATATGTTTTTTGGGCTTTTTGCCTTTATTTAGAGCAGTAGAGATAGACAGGAAAAGAATGAGGAGAGACCTGCAGCAAAGGGTCCTGAGCGGTAGTTGAACCCACGACCGCTGCGTCAGGGAACCATAGCTAACTCCAGCTAGGCCGGCTATAGGGGCGCCCGTATGGCTTCCTTTAAAACATTAAACAGAAGAAAGCTTTTAGGATGAGCACTAACTGTCCAGTCAGTTTGATTAATGTGACACTGTCTTTGCTAATAAATTTGCCAAAGTTAGCATGCACTATTGGTGCTCAGTCACAGTGGGGAAACTGCAATACATGTGCTAATTGTAGAGCTTTTATTACAGTGTAGAGCTCCACAGCGTTAGCCACCAGTTGATATTAGCCTCTCAGAGATATATTCTGTCCAATATAAAATAAAAGCTTTTGTTTTTTTTTTACAGAACATGATGCACAAAAGGATGCTTGAGCTAATTTGAAAACGATGTCGTCACACAGTTTGTCCAGCAGAGTTTCCAGAGTTTAGCACACGGCCGTACGTCTGCAGCACATGCAGCAGAGACATGCATCACAGCTGAGCGGTGCGGGGTCAGGTGGTGTCTCCACAGTGAGCTGCTCCACTAGATTATGAAATATATCGCTGAAAATGTGTACACAATTACCCCATTACTTTCTCAATATGGCTTCAACATAAAAATAGTGGCCCAACATTCATGCGGTAGCTCACGTATGAGCAACCTGCTGAGATGTGGAGCAGCGAAACACTCTCACCTTGTGTTGTAGCTTTGCAAGGATTCTTCTTGCATGTTGCACAGCCATAAGTGGAAGAAGCGTTTCGTAAACGTTGTATTGTTAACAAATCTGTCATTCGGCCAAAGAGTTTTGCTTGAAACCAGCATATCCTAAACAATTCATTAAGTATTGGTGCTTATAGAAGATTATTTTCTTCCATTCACTGTTTATTGTTTGGCTTTGGGCTGTCAGCTTCTGTTTAATAATTCAGTTCAACCCTTTCTTCTAAATAAAAAAGCAATGAGTGTTTGGAGAATTTAATTTTAGGGGAATGTGGGTGGAATTGTTGAAAACCCCAGAGCATCACGACGCTCTCTCACGGAGGAGTGTTGTTCGTAAAGCTCCGTCTCTGTTCAATGTCCATGTTGCTCTTCCTCAGAATGACCGCGGCCAGAAATAGAAAACTTAAGTTCATTTAGGTTTTCCTTCTGCTTCCGCCGTGTGCGACGTCTGTTTTTGGATCCCTGACGCCGCACAGCAGGGATCCATCCAGCTCCCGCTCGGCCGTGCAGCTTTCCCCCCAGATTATCAGCCATTCATTGGTTGCACATGGCATTGTTATGCAACAGCACATTTGAATTTCAAAGCTTTTTTGGGAGATTACACTGTCGGCCCACCGCCGCCCTGCGTGCACCCGCCCCAGGATCCAAATAATATGTCATTTTGAGCTGTGGCACATTTTTCTTGATCAGATGAAGGAGATAATATCGTCATGGGAGGTTTGTGTGTGTTTGTATTCCTAAAAAGATCTGTTGCCATCTTTGGGTGATGGGTTTTAGTAGCTGCTGGTGAGGAATTCTTCATCAGCAGGAGAAGCTTCATAGAGAGATCATTAGCTCAAACTTGGCCATTCGTTCCCTCTAAACTTCAAAGGATTCAGAGCACTTCACTTTCTACTTTTTGTTTTCATTGACCAAGCAGGCGTCCGTCACACCGATGCAGGAAGGATGCATGTTCGCGCAGCCAGACGTGTAAAAATTCTGTCCTTTTCTGTGCGTGTCGCGTCTGTTTTACCCCCAAAAACAAGCGATGGAGACAAAAGGCGCAGACAAACATGATAATTTTATTAGCAGCTACCTCATGAGGAGCAGGGAGGATACAGAAGGCGAGCAGCTCTCGTTGTATCTAAGCAACAACCGACAGCAGAGATGGTCCTTGATCACTGCTGCTGATGAGGCTTCATTGTATGTGTGTGAGAGCAGAAGACCACACAGGGAGTTCAACCAACACGGCCTCACCTGCTCCTTAGCGTGTGTTCATCTGCATGCGTGTGAGTTTTGCCTCATTAGAGTTGTCGCGGGCTCGTCGAAGTTGCTTCGGCGATGTTCGGCGCCAGCGTTGCCGTGGAAGTGAGTGATGCCTGCGGATGCTGCCAGCAGAGGGGAGGGCTTGGATGAGAACGTGGGATGCTGAGATTTCTCCCTCTGCTCCTCGTACTTTGATTGTGTCTTTGTGCAACGGCGTTAATGTGTTTGTGTGTTTGTGCGTGTGGGCGAGTGAGAGACGTGGAGAGATAAAGACAGGGAGGCTGATTACTGACAATTTGCTCTGGACGAGGAACAAACTACGAGGTTAAAACAACACGTTGATGGAGAAGGGAGAAGCTCCTGACAGACTCTATCAGACCTGCACTGCCCTCTGCTGCAGGAAACTCAAAGAGACCAAGAACAACCGATTCTCCTTCGTCTTGTTCAAACTTCTTTTGCTATTCTCCCTGACTATTTGACAAACTATTCCTCCTTCACTCACTTGAATTCAATTTAAAGCACAATAGCTATCATTTCTCCAGCTTTAATCCACATTTTGATTCTCTGCCCTTGAGATTCTTTTCCAGAAGAAGCCATTTCATCTTTTCCGTACAACATTTATTTGAATAACTCCCACAGACTGAAGAGCCGCTCCCAGTGTTGTGTGTGTGTGTTTATTAAGGTTTATTGCGCCCAAATTACACTTTTCTAACTAATAACTTGTTGGTTTAAAGGTTTATTCCACCTAAAATACCACTTTTTGTCCAACTTAGAAGGTTTATTCTAACCAAAACTGTACATAGTTTATTTTTTGCTCTATGTATGGACTAGAGAAGGTGGATCACGTCTAGAAGCATGCTTCTAAAACTACTTTAACACGACACCCAGCTCTAGCATGTCCACATGATGTAGAAAGAAGCAGCAGTGTACATTGCATGAAAGCCGTTTTCTCCAGGGATTTATCTCACACAATTTTCTATCAATGACTTGGAAAACCAGCAACAACAACAAAACAGCAATAATCGACTCGTCATTTCAGCTCTAATCCAATAAATACCTTCATTTGCCTGTTTCTGTTCTTCATTATTCAGAACTCCTGGGGCCTCATTTATCATCAGTGGGTACAAACAGATATGTGCGTAGAGCGTCCGTACCAACATTCCTACGCAAAGTATGGAATTTATCAACTTGTACTTATACTTAGGACTGTGTGTAAATATACGCACACCTCTGACCATGTGTACGCACATGATCTAGTGGTAGAACAGTGAAACTACAAATAGAAAGTATTC
>NW_007578237.1:391484-399586 GCF_000690725.1 Stegastes partitus
CAAACAATATTTTCTGGTTTGCTTCAACCTCGCTGACAAGAACCTCGATCTCAGTTTCAGAAAAGTTCCTCTTTTTTGCCCTTTTTGCCGCGATGATGACGACAGGTGAGGAAAAAATAAACCTTCACTTGCTTATAAAGAGGCGTGTTGTTGCCCTATATGGTGATGTGGAGGCGTTCCTGAAGGCAACGTGCACGAGCACGGAGGTTAAGAACAAGTAGGATTTATCACCACTGATGTGCTACGACCCCGTACGCACGTTTGATAAATACGGATGTTTTTGTACTTACACACTCTACACTTCATGCGTACGATAGAATTTAGAACCTTTTCTACGCACTGATGATAAATGAGGCCTCTGATCTCTTAAAAGCATGGCGCCTCATTCACCTCATTTTCACATCCAGCGGTGAAAAATCTCAAATTGTCAAAATAAATCTCATTAAATCTCACAAAGAGAGCAGAACCAAACGAGTTGCGCTTGAATATTTATGCTTCAAAGTGAAAGTACATTACCGCCGTTTTAGTGGAGGGTCTCAGGAAACGTGTCCTCGTGTGAGAGTTCACGCTCTGAAACCTTCTGCTTTGCAGCTTCTTTCTTTCTGCTCTGTGTCTGATTGCATTTAAATATGCAGAGTGGGGAGACTGAAGCTGATAGGTTGTAGAGGATCAGTGTGGTATAGTTTTGTCATGTTTTGGTGTCAGGACAGTTAAAGTTTAGTCTCCGTTCCTCCTTTTCTCTCCGTCAGCTGATTTTCTATACTGTCTGCAGCTATTATTTCTCATTGCTTCTCTAATCACTGCAGTAAGTGACGAGCTGACATTTGTTTGTGTGTTCACATAATGTGGCTAAGTGGGGGAGTGGCCACTTACAGTGGATGCTGTCTCCATGGTGAAGGTGGCCTGCTCACCACCACCACTCCTGTTGCCATGTATTAGCACTGCTTTTCTTTTTTTTCCATTTGTCGGTTGTCGCACAGCGAAACGTCACGTCTCCCTCACATTATCTGCTCACCTCGCTTAACTCCTGCGTTTAGAGATGCAGAAACCTGCTCCCCTGCTGCACCGGAGAGTCCAATGTTACCATCAGCTCTCTTGTTTACTTGTTTCATAACAGAGTATGCGACACAGACTTTTAGGCGAGGAGTATTTTTATTTTTTTATTCTTCTTGATTTACAAGCTCACGCACCCTGACGCCCACCAGTGTTACAATCCTGTCAGTGTTGTTTCACACTACAACTTAAGTGAATGTTGACAGTATGCTTGGATATGTGATGATCCATCTATCTATCTATCTATCTATCTATCTATCTATCTATCCATCTATCTATCTCTCTATCTATCCATCTATCCATCCATCTATCCATCTATCTATCTATCCATCTATCCATCTATCCATCCATCCATCCATCACAACTGTGATCAACGACTCTCAGGTTAGAAAACCGATTGCATGGACCTGGTTATCAAACCAGCTGTGAACATCAGAACCTTGTGTCATGGAAAGGAATCGCCAGAAGTCTCAGTGAAGCTCAGGCAGTGTGAAACTCAACTCACAAGAAATATACATATCAGAGGAAACCTGCATGAAAAGAAGCCTGATGAGCTCATTGTTTGGTCAGATGATACCAAGATGAATGTGTCGGGCTCAGATGGAGTCCAGCATGTTCGGCGTGAACAGCAGGACTGCCACAGTGAATGCATAGTCCTGACATGTGATGATCTGAGGCTGAACAAAGCTGCTGGCGCCATGGTGACATTTAAAGATGCACCATAAATGTCTGTGGATGAACCAGAAACCCTCTCTGATGAGGTGACTCCCAGTCTGCAGGAGCTCAGTGTCACACAAGAGCTTCTCACAAAGAAGAAAGTGAAAGCAGTGGCCTGACCAAGTGTGTTGCCTGACTTGAATCCAATAGCACACCTTCAGGGTGTTTTAAAGATGAAAGCGGAGCAACACGACCTCTCCAGAAAAGAAAAGCTGAAATAAATTGTCTCTGAAGAATGACAGAATATCTCTGCAGAGATGTGGTGTCTTCTGCTGGCCAGGACGGAGTCTGTCAAGAATAGACATTTAAAGTAAAGTCATGGAAGGCGTGTTGACTTCCTGCCGTGCAGTTCATTACAATAAATGCTGTTCAGCTTGGACGTGATGCAGTTATGAAGTATCTATGAAACCCAAATATTAATGAGCATGTTTTGGTCTTTACCAGAACAAGTTCAGCGTTTTAGTAGTCAGTCACACTGACAATATAACCTTTGTTTATATACATATATATTTTTCCTTTCATGGTTTGTAAAGAAACTTGTGAATCCTTAAATCTTCCTTGGCGTTAGTAATCTAAGACCACCAATGAAGCACAGACGGATGATTTGCTGGCACTAAAGGTCAGATCGTTCCTGTTGGCTGTGACTTGTAGTGACTCAGCTCTTTTTGCATCCATCGCTCCATCTACAGCCTCCCGTCGGTGTACTTTTAACCCCGGAGTCGTCAGCTATGGAGTCATGAATGTGGCTTCGGGGGCCAAACACCCAAACAGAAATACTCAGGTTTTCTCTCTGTTGTAGTGGGCGAAGCGAGGAACCTGATTCCAATGGATCCAAATGGTTTATCAGACCCGTATGTTAAGCTCAAGCTCATCCCAGACCCAAAGAACGAGACCAAACAGAAGACCAGGACCATCCGTTCATCTCTCAACCCCTGCTGGAACGAGTCCTTCACATTGTAAGTCTAGATGTTGGTGTGTGTCTATGTTACATATGAAACAGCTGCACTCACAGGGCTTACAGCGAAAACATGTGAAAGCACATCATAAGTAGCTGTAAAGGACAACATGTGTGTGTTTGTGTGTCCAGTAAGCTGAAGGCATCGGATAAGGACCGCCGTCTGTCCATCGAGATCTGGGACTGGGACCGAACCACCCGCAACGACTTCATGGGGTCCATGTCGTTTGGAGTGTCTGAGCTCATCAAGGCTCAGAACAACGGATGGTCAGTCTGAGCCGCCTGTTTATTTAAATATATATTGATGTAGCATCGATTCCCAACATACGTTACCTCAGAGCGTGGATTATGTCCAAACTTGAGCCAGAAGTCAGTTTTAGTGGGTCACACTTTTACTCTTTTGACTCCGGGTGCTGCTGAATGCACATCACATGTAGAACAGGAAGCAGGAGGTGGTATAGCGCTCTGCTGACTGGCTCCCATCCAACTCTCAGCACCAACAGTAAATACGTGCCTTTGCTAACATGTTGAACTATTTCTCAATTGCTTACATTTTTTCAGTCGTGATGGGAAAAGCTGTGAAGAAAACTCACTGTGTGCTGCCTGCTCAGACACCATCTGTAACCAGCTGATCATCACATAACAGCATTTTAGACCGGTGGAGACCAAAACCAGAGCTAAAAACTGGATCTATATTCCCCAGAAAATGACCAACAAAGCGACTGTTTTCCTGCTCCTTTAACTTGTTGTTTTTACGACTTTCTTCTGTGCATGTTCAGGCTGAACTGATCTGAGGTCTGTTTGAAACCACATTAGTGTGAAAATACAGCTTAACAAAGGGCCTCCTGATGATAAAGGATTATACACATGAAACTATTTCAGTGCCGCTGACAGCAGCTTTTTGACTGTTTTCAGATCATGATATTGTTCCTCTGCTCTGTTTTTTGGTTTTCCACAAAAGGGAACTACATCTTTTTCCACCGCAGGCCGCTGACTTCCCTTCACACTGTACTGACGACCAGCTTGTCTTTAAAACATGAGACAGACGTAAATACGGCCGGCGCTGACAAACAGCACCTGCTGGCGTCATTTCCTCCGTGTGGCTGCTTTGTCTCATCCCAGTAAACACACAGTCACAGAGAGCCGTGTTAGCATAGCAGCCGCGACGTAGCCTAAACCGACCCTGATCTACTGCTGCAGCGGGAAATACCTGCTGCTGAATCCACTGATGTTTGTGGCTTCTGCGCCGCACATTACAGGTCATGAGACAAACGGCTGGAGGATGTGTCCGGTAGAGGAGTAGCTGAAGCGCTGACAGTGAACAGATCTGCTAAGAAATGCAACCAGCAGCTGCTTTTAATTGAAGGGATTTGTGGCTGTGTGGGTGGACGTTAAAAAGCAAACTGGTAAATGTGATCATTGACAGCCTTGAAGAGAGCTCCATGAATGAAAAGTCCAACAGACTGACTTCTCTGTGTGGCAGGTACAAGCTGCTGAACCAGGAGGAGGGCGAGTACTACAACGTTCCCATCGCCGAGGTGGACGACGTCAACCTGGAGCTCCGGCAGAAGTTCGAGGTGTCTTTCTAACACGCCATAAAGTAGATTTTCTTTTCCCGCACGTGTCTATTCGACATACACACTCACTCACTTTAACAAACAAACAAAAAAAATGTGTTGCTCTCCCCTGTCACCATGGTAACCTCGTCCTCTTCCCACTTGTGCATTTCACCCTGTGTGCCGGAGATGTTTTGTTTTTTTTGTTTTGTCTCCTGCTTTAAAATGAATCTTCTTGTTTTTAAATGACAGCTGTGTTAGCATTGTGAGCTTCCAGTTAGCTGGGACACACAGTTTAACAACAGACCGCCCCAAAGCGCAGCAGGAGGCTCAACAAGCTCAGTCCTCCCCGACTACAAACCAGCTATCTGGAGATCTAAATGAAGATGTTATAACTTCAAACCGATCCTAGCCGTTTTCCACTGCAGTCACTTGCAGGTGTGAGCGAGACAGCGGTAGACATCCTGCAGACAAAGAGAAAGCTTCGAGACTCTCTCTGAGCATTAATACAATCTGACCCTGGATGCTAAGAACAGCTTGAGTGGAATCAGACTCATGTAAAGAGCCTCCTTGTGCTGCTTCCTGGTATTTATTTACCCACTTCCAAGTTCTAGCACCAGCTTTTGCAGGTTTTCCATTCTGAAGGTACTTTTTCTGCCTCCAGGCCAATCGATCGTTGGGGAAATTGTAAATAAATATTCATAGCGGAAGTGATAGGAAGGCAGATCTAAGTTCTTATCGATTTGACAAACATTGCTGCTTGCTTTGAGTGTCTGATTTACATGAACTGTTGTCAGTGAAATGAGCATCACGGCCTCTGCAGCTGACTGTCGCTCTCTAGTGGCGACTCTGCTGCCTGCACGTCTCAGTCTGCTTGTTATTGTAGCGCTTTGCAATATCCAGCCTTAAATTAAACTCAGAAGCTCCCGTGTCCATATTGTTGGCACTCGCTGTATGAAACAGGCCAAGGCAAACAAAACGGTGCTGGATTTAGAAAAGAGGAAGAAGCAGGAGGGAGCGAGCTGAGCGTTGTGACCGTCCATGTGTGCACGCAGCTCTTTTAATACTGAGTGTAAATGTCATCTCCTCCAGACGCCACCTCTTGTTGTTTTTAATTTTCTGCCTCTCCCCATACCGTACGACGCCGACCTCGACTTTCCTCCGAGGCTGGCGTCTTGTTGTGCAGTTGCCGTGGCAACCAGGGCGAAATGCAACAGATGTGATGAAACGGGACTTTTTTTTTCTTTCTGTTTCATAAGCATGCCTTTAGTTGTTTTCTGCTGCACGGATAAAAGATTGTAACTGATCGATGTCATGAGGATGTTGACACTCTTCCCCCATCAGCCAGACGCACACGTCCGCTGGCGTTTGTCGGCACTAATGAGTGAGTTTCTTCTCTCTTCTAGGCCTGCCAGTTAAACATCCACTATCTGAAGGTAGCTGTCCTGCCTGCTCCATCTCCTCTTCTCTCACACTTACTTCACCCAGTTAGGATTGTTTGTGGATCTCTGCCGGGACGCCACAAATCAATCTGATTTACTAACAAAGGCTTTCAACAGCCCAGTTTACCTGCTTTTATTCTCATATTACAATCTTTTTTATCGCACACATCTTTACGATAACATTCATGGTCTCTGTGCCTCATTACCACATGCTAGCTAACGCAAAAATTAAAGGGACGACATATAATATAACGATTAATCCTCTGAACCCCAAACAGTTTCTTTGCTCTTGTCTCATTTTTTACTGAAATTAAAAATCTCTGTGGAAACAGAACAGCCATGATAGACTCAGACAGAACTCAGAAATGTATTTTTATTCAGTGATAACGTCATAAATCATAAAAAAAGTTAGATTTCTTTGATTATTTGCAGAAATCATAAAAAATCAAGACTCAACACGTCCAACATTTTCCAGCTGCCCATTAAATGGTCTTTCTACATACTCCAGATATTTTACTGCTTCCATTTTTAGTTCCTGTCTGTACACGTCTCCTCAGTGGAAGCACCGCCTGCAGGTGAAGCGTCACATCCCTGAATTTGTGTCACATGAATGTTGGTCGCAGCCGAGTCGCTCGTGGCTTCAAGGTTGTGCAGAGAATTACAGAATTTTTGGGTTTTTGCAGAGTTTGTTTAGTGCAAACTATTATTTTGGCAGATTTGTAAATGAGACATGTTGAATTTTAATTCATTATTATGATGTCAAGTTTCGGCTTTGGTCAATTCAGTTCAATTCAATTCAGTTTTATTTGTATAGCGCATATTTACAACAACAAGTCATCTCATAGCGCTTAACAAAGGCAGAGACAGCCAACAATCCAAACATCTGGATTCACTATAAGCTTCACAGATAAGTCGTTGAAACTACAACCATCTTTCTGTTTTTCACAGTTTCTGGCTTTCATAGATGGTGCACTCTTGGCAATTTCTCTTAAAGATAACACGCTTTCAAACCTCAGAGCTTTGGGATTCAGAGGGTTACATCCTATTTTTTTAAGGACTTTGCAGCACCAGGTCAGATCAGCTAAATCTAAAGTTTGCAGTGCATTGAGCTTTAATGAACAGCTTCACAAGTCTGTGTTACAGCGATAGTCAAGCAGCTTAATGCCCAAACGTATTCCAGAGTTTATTACAAGTGAATGTGACGTTCTCATCAGTCTGAGCTCAGAGTCAAGGGAATCACAAATGGTCCAAAGTTACTCTCTTGTAGTTCACAGCTTCCCTTCAGACAGAAAAATGATCATAATCAGAGAGAATTAAAAAGCTGCAACTTTGGAAGGTGTCTCCTTGATTTGTGTGACTCAGACTCCTGAAGCATCACTTTAGCTGTGGATAAACTTTTGGATAAAGGAGGGCGATACGTTCAGTCACTTCGGCAAACAGAACTCTCTTCAGTGTTCCTGTGAGCACCTGACTATTGTTCTAAGACAGACTCGAAAGGCTGAGAAACTCCTCTGAGGCACTAACGGGATGTTAGCTTGTACTCTGTCAGCACGAACAGAGCAAACTACGACACTGACTTTGATAAAGAAGATTAAAAAAACAGATTCAATAAAGGAAACCAAGAATCTTAATCGTGGCTTCCGTTTAAACACAAACAGCATTGTTAGTAAATGAGCGGATCACTCAGGCCTCTGGTGGTGCCGTCATCATGGAGCTACACATCTGCCCTCTACTAGTCCGGTCTGGACTATAGAAGGCTGACTGGACATGAAGCATGATGGACTGAGTGTGTGCCGGATCTCTCCACACAGTGGCGCTGTTGTATTCATGATGAGACTGGTGTGTGGCTGCGTGGCACATGTTTGGCTGCAGCTTGGTGTGGCCACAGTGTGTGTTGGAGGGGACACAGGTAGACCTGGGCTTCGTGAACAGCTGAAGTTTGTTTAGACATCTGGTCATGTCCGTTTGTTTTAGAAATGACCACTAGGTGTCTCTGCAAGGTAAGGCAGCAGGAAAGTGGTGGAAGCTGCAGAAGGCAGTGTGCAAAAATAGTGTTTTTGGACTTAAGACTCTTAATCCTCTGAACTCTGAGCAGTTTCTGGGCCTTTTTTTGTTCCTGTCACTTTTTTTTTTGCTGCAGTGTAAAGTCCTGCCTGCACCTCTATGGAAAACAGCAACCCCAGCTAGAAGGACAGAGAACATCTTCTCTGGAGTATGACACAAAAACAAAAGTTGAATTTCTTCAACTATTTATTTAACAAACAAATTCTAAGTAGGTTTTTCCCTGGAGATGCTAGCAACGTTCCCATGCTCGTCTCTTATATTTTTCGTCAAAGCACTGTGTTTTATTTTATAATTCTATTTTATTTATTTTATTTT
>NW_007578237.1:401671-405595 GCF_000690725.1 Stegastes partitus
GTGTGTGTGTGACAAAAAAAGATGATCTTGAATCTCTTGTGATTCGACCCAGTTTAGCCAAAAAGTTTTTGTCATATGAGTTTTGATCCCAGCAGAGTCTCTGATGGTTTCCTGGATGCACAGACGAGTGCAGAACTTTTAGTTTTTTACAGAATGTACTTCAAGCAAACACTTAGTTTTGGGGGTAATTTTTAAATAAGACACGTAGCGCGTACTGATTCTGATAAAATGTCTGATCCGGATGAGCAGCATGTCACAGATGGTTTTACAGTCTCTGGCTTTTGAATAACGGTCTCATTTTGTTGATTTTTGTCAAAGATAGCACGACTTTCAAACCCGCCTGTGGTTTTGGAGGTTCCGAGGATTAAACAGTCTCTTTGGCGCTTGATCTTTTCGCCACCGCATTCGGGTCACATCTGCGGTACTGTGCAAAGGTCTTAGAAGTTCTGACATCTGTCCTAAACTCACTTTGCAGAAAGTCGCCCAACGAGCAGCCAAAAATCACAAAGAGAGCTAGCGGCAAGAAGACCACGGCGTCCTGCAGTAAATGATGGAAACTACCGTAAATTCTGGACTAGTGAGCACCTGAATATAAGCCCCACCCACTGACTGTAAACAGAAAACCAGGTGTGTACATATCCATACTGGTGTGTAAGCTGGAGGTGCCCACGTTGGAACATGAGATATTTACACAGAAAGATGTTGAACAGCCTCAGAATCACTTCATCACTTCCTCGTTCTCTCAGCGTCACTTTGGTTTCGATTCAAACTCATAAAAATCCATAAATTAGCCTCATCCTTGTTTAAGCCGCAGCGTTCAAAGCGCGTGAAGGAAGTAGGAGCTTATAGTCCAGACATTACGGTAATGCCACACGTGTTAGCACTTTGAAAATCCAGAGACTGAGTTCTGAGGGAGAAAAGAATCCTGCATAAAAATCTGTGGGAGAATTCAATAACACCAAAGACTATTGATCAGCCCTAAACAAAAAAAAGCATCACGTGGTTTGTAGGAGCCGAACCAGGAAACATTCAGGAAACTGAGTTGTTGCACCAACGTGGCGTCAGAGACTGTGAGGGAGAAACACTTCACAGACTTCATGTGGTGGGTCAAAGACATCACCAGACCTTCTTCTATGCATTCAGCCTGCCGTCCCAGTGATGACTGAATGTGCAGCTACGGCTCTAAGCCAGTGATTCAGATGATTTGAGGGTTTGATCTTGAAAGCCTGAAGCCAGGGGGCCTTACAAAGACGGATTTAAGGAATCTGGAAAACCAAAGAGAGTCCTCACACCAGTTACTGATGAGTGTTTTCCTGTTTGCTGCTCTGATAATTAGCTTTAACGAGCTGCTCAGACCCACTCACCTGCAGAGTGCACTTCGTTAACGTCTGTGCTAGTCGGCTGTTAACCGACCTAACCAGGTGCAGGGCCGCTTAACCCGGATAAATACGTGACAGCCATTATGTCGAGCAGACTGTCACAACGAATCAGGAGTGGAGAAACGGTCGTCCTGGCAACGGCCGCCCTGCCGCTCGCCTGTTTCCCTTTTGCTCCATCTGACGGAAACAGAAAACCGCCGGAGCTGTGATGGGAGCTGGCAGGGTCCTATTTGGCCTTTTTGTTCAAACATGCGTGGCAGGCCGGTCATTATAGCAGCAGGGGAGCTCGCAGCGCCGCCGACTCCCCGTCTCACAGCTTCCCAAAATGCACCAGCGTCTGAGCAGAGCTGATGACTGTGGAGGAAAACACACACCACTGTGAGCTCTGTGTGGAGGTTAAAGGTGGACTGAACTGGCGGCACCGTTGAGCCGGTTCCTAGTGATGACTGATTGCAGAACTCACCACCGTGTGCTGATGTGATGCCAGCATGCTGCACACTAAAAATATCTCCAAAGGGATTGAAAATGATTCAGTTTGCTCCTGATGTTTTTGGAAACTGACATCACATCGACTTTTTTTTTTTTTTGCATTTTCAATCCCCCACGTAGATATTTTTTTATCACATTTTAAGCGTTTCTGTAGTTTCTGCATCATCGGTTGTTACAGGACGAGATCCGGCCGTGATCAGTAGCTGGCATGAACACGTCCTGCATCCCCTGTTTGTTTCCCACCGATGAAACCTGAAGCAGACTAAAGCCTGCGTCTGTGATCTGACCAGCAGATCTGCAGCAGCGACAAGTGACGGCAGCATGACAGCTGATGAAACGCTTCATGTCCTCTCCATGTCCTGCAGGAGGCACCACAGTGTTCTCTATCACAGAACACACAAGCTGTTTCTGGATCTGCTTTACTGCATAAGACAGAAGTTAGAAAATGAATGAGCGCCATTTTGCTTCACGTGTGTTTTTTGTGCCGCAGAAAGCCAAGCTGGGTCACGGCAAGAAGGTGATCACGCCGTCGGACCACCGGCGGTTCAGCCTGCCGTCGGGGAACATGGACCGGGTCCGGCTCAGCGACTTCAACTTCCTGGCGCTGCTGGGGAAGGGCAGCTTCGGCAAGGTGAGAGGCGAGCGTGCTGAAGGCCTCGCGTTGGTTTGTGTGACCTCTGACCCGTGGCGTCGCTCCCACAGGTGATGCTGGCGGAGATGAAGTCCACGGAGGAGCTGTATGCCATCAAGATCCTGAAGAAGGACGTCGTGATCCAGGACGACGACGTCGAGTGTACGATGGTGGAGAAGAGAGTCCTGGCCCAGAGAGACAAGCCGCCGTTCCTCACGCAGCTGCACTCCTGCTTCCAGACGGTGGTGAGTACGAAGGAGGCAGGAGAGAGTAGAAACACCTAAACAGAGCAGGAAACCTTGAATCCTCTAAACCAGCTCCTGTCCTGCACCTCGGTGGAAACAACACCACGACAAGTAGAGCAAAGGTTTCTTTTCTGTAGCATGACGCAAAAACAAACGTTGAATGTTTTCATTGACTTTTGCAAAAGCCTTTTTCAAGCTCCCACAGCGGCTGGCTTTACCTGAAGGGATGGTGCATGCCGTGGATGTTCTCATACCTCCTGTCTGCTCTGATCAAACACATCCTGCGTTGCTGCGGCGTGTAAAAGCTGCTGAGGTTTTAATGTCCTCCTGCAGCACTCCTCCATCAGCGCCAGCCTCTGTCTCCATCATTACATTTACTCGCCCTCCCCACTTATTGTTGCTCTTTTGCCGGCGTCCCTGCAGAGAAAATGGAACCCGAGCTGAGACCGTCCTGAGCACCAAGCCTCCGGTGTGACGTCAGCTGTGTGCGTAGACGGAGTGACTCAAGGAGGCTTTAATAGAAGTACATTTGCTGATCAAAGCTTCCTAACGAATAGCGTAGAGCTCTAACGGAGCAGGCTGCTGCACGCACAGATCACGTCTGGCTGTGAAACATCTCTGAAGACATGCGTCACATAAACCGGCCGTAATGTGCTTCTGTGTTCTGCACGGCTCTCTGAATAAGAGGCCCTTTCTTTTCTCTCTCGCTTTAGGATCGCCTGTACTTTGTGATGGAGTACATCAACGGAGGAGACCTCATGTATCACATCCAGCGCATGGGCAAGTTCAAGGAGCCGCAGGCAGTGTAAGGACTCACTGGTTCCTCCACAGACGTGTTCAGGACAAAGACGTCCTGCAGCCGCACGAGATGTTTCACAGACGTCTGAAGTCGGTACTTTAGGAAACAGCAAGTTAAAAACAGTTTGCTGTTCACTAATGCACAGAACCAGATGTTATGATGGAAGCATCAAACCTGATATATTACAGTCGTCCTCACATCTGTTCATCTCCGTCCATTAAAGAAAATCCACAACCGTCACTCAGATAACTGGAAACTGGAAAAAGAAATAATAAATAAAAATGAGTTAAATTATAATTTTGTGAAATAAGACGTTGGTTTTGAATTGTGGTTGAAAAGAATCATTTAGAAAAACAAACAAACTGTGGTGGACCAATGAGA
>NW_007578237.1:405965-407552 GCF_000690725.1 Stegastes partitus
ATGACTTTGGCCAGTTTCAGCTGATTCCAGTGACTGAAGCTGCTGGTTTCCTTCTCTAATGGGAGGCTGTGAACACATGTGAGGACGACTGCACATGTTTAGTGTAAAAGAATTCAGATAAATTCAACTTGTGGACATTTCATGCTTTTTTTAGATTGCGACAGAAGAGAGCTAAACTCATGGACCAGCAGGCCACCTCCAGATTTATTTGTTCTTTAAGGAAAGCCGTTCTTGTGTGTTGCTTCATTGTGTTGGTATTTTGTGTTTTGCAGGTTTTATGCAGCAGAGATTGCTGTTGGTTTGTTTTTCTTGCACCGAAAGGGAATCATCTACAGGTGAGTGATTGACCTGATGCTGCACAATATGGTTATCTAACATTTTGCCTACATTAGTGATCAGGGGATAACAGACAGGAGGAGGTGAAGAAAGACGGAGAGTGTTTGTGCTAAAGACGGCGGTTTTAAAAGCAGAGACACTGACAGAGACGAAGGTCGTCCCTCTTCAGCTGAGGGCTCGTATCCTGTTTGGCAACCTGATGGAGAAAAGTGCCAGAACTGGCGAGTGAGGGGAAAAAATGACCAATCGAGACACAAGCGAGGATGCGAGCTGAATTGTAAGAGGAAGAAGGCTGGCGGGAGAAAAAGAAATGATCTCAAGCCGAGACATGAGTGTTTGTTACGATGTGCAAACAGACGAAGTGCTCGGAGGTTTGGCAGCGGTGCACAACACATGTTCCTCAAGCGCTCACAGAGCCGTCTCTGCTGCAGGGATCTGAAGCTGGACAACGTGATGCTGGACTCGGAGGGCCACATCAAGATCGCAGACTTCGGCATGTGTAAGGAGAACATGTACGAGGGGATGAGCACGCGCACCTTCTGCGGCACCCCGGACTACATCGCACCCGAGGTACGGACACGACACCTCCTAGTTTGGGCCTTTTGCATTTCACACCTGTCAGCTTCCATGTGCTACCAATTTGAACCGTTTTAGCGAATCCCTCCCCTGAACAGAGATCGTCCAATCGTAGCTTAGCAACCGTAACCAGGCCTCCACATCTGGAAGTGATGTGTGCATGGACGTGCTTTCACTGTAGTTTTTCAACACTTTGCTGTTACTTTACAGGCTTTCTTTTTTTTTCTTACTAAATTACAGATAACACATTAAAGCATTCAATATAAGTAGAATTTTTTACAGTGTTTGACGGTAAAATGGCTTCACTGGATTTTATAGCTGCAGAAAATATTTATTTACAAATGTTTGCTGTTATTTGAAATAAAAAAGTGTGTTTTTTAAGGACTGTACAAAAAAATTAACTTCTTGTTTGTAGTTGCTATTTTACAGACTTTCCCTGTTTGGTTAAATTACAGAAACTATCTCGTAAAGTCACAGAATTAAATATATATATATATTTATATATTTAAAACAACAATAATAACAACGGGCTGCAGGTGGTTCAGTGGTTAGCTCCGTGGCCTCACAGCTAGAAGGTTGGCGGTTGGCGTCCCGGTGAGGACACCCGGGATCTTCCTGCGTGGAGTCTCCATGTTCTCCCCGTGCAGCGTGGGTTCTCTCCGGGTTCTCCGGCTT
>NW_007578237.1:410077-411129 GCF_000690725.1 Stegastes partitus
CTACCAGAAGAACCAGGACCTGGAGGACTGAGAACCTTCACAGACATGCTTCTGATGACTTCATCAGGACTTTCTGAGCTTCCCTTCCAGGAAGACCAGCTTACATTTAAACCCCTTTGACAGAATGTGGGTTTTTGTCTAGATGGCTGCGCTGGTGCGTCTGCTGGAGGCGAGTGCAGCTGCGCTTCAGCTCTCTGCTGATTGCTGGGAGTGGGAGGAGGTGTGGGACGGCAAATTGGATGGTAGGAGAAGGCGCCTTTGTTACGGAGGCTGAAAATAGCCGAGCGTGTTGAACGGCGGCGTTGAGAGAAATGCTGCTGGTCTCTGAAGCCTGGCGGTGAAACCCGGCAGCTTGGTCTTGACCTGCAGCGACAACATGCTGACAGACTGAAGGCCGCTCAGAGGAGCAGTCACACTGGGTTTCCTCTATTCTGTGTTAACGATGAAACATATTCTGGATGAGAAGCTTCATTTTGATGCTAATTTTTGTGCTATATGAAAAAAAAAAAAGCGATTCCTTTAAAGGAAGGTGTAGGTAGAAAATAAGATCAACTTATTTCCACACACTAAAGCAAGTGATTGCATTAATTAAAATTATTCAAACCAACCTTTGAATTATTCGTCCAGCGATATAATCTCAGAGTCAGCATAATAATTCTAATAACTTGTTTACTCCTGGTGATCAGTCAAGAGTGTTTTATAAAGTTATGGGAATTAACTTAGAGCTCAGGTAACTAAAGATCACATACGTAAAGTGACTGAATGTAAGCCATAGAAAACACAGGAAACAACTGTATACACACACACACAACATTTATTACTAACTAAACAAACAAACAAATAACAACAACAAACATAAAATACAAACAATGATGAAAATGCTGGTTGAGAGTATGAGTGTGAAAACCTGATGTGGAACAGAGTGGTGGTCTGGAGACTTAAAAGTCTTTTCACCTGAAGCAGCAGATAATCTATTAAATTTGGAATATTGGTCAGAAGGCCAGTTGTAATCATAAAACACCCGTTTAGAGACAGAAGCTTGATACTTGCAG
>NW_007578237.1:414664-416712 GCF_000690725.1 Stegastes partitus
CTCCGCCCCCCATGACCCTAATGAGGATGAAGGTGTAGATAATGGATGGATAACAACAACAAAAACTGGCTAAATACTTAAAAAGTCAGTATTTTTAAAAACGTTAATTTTGTTTTTTAACGATTTCCTGTTACGTTACAGGCTTTCATATTTTTCCTAAACTACAGATAATGAAAAGTAAAATCAGACAAAAAAAAGTATAAATGTTTCATGTTAACCATAAAAAGTGTTCTTTTTACAGTGTTTGACAGTAAATTGAGCTTCACCAGGTGTTATAGCAGAAAATATTTACAATTTTACAGATTTAGGGTCAGGATCATGTTGTTTGGTTAAATTACAGAAAATATCTCGCAAAAATCACAGCATGAGAAAATATCCATGTTTGTATGTAAAATAGCAACAACAGGCCAAAACTGCAAATACTTAAAAAGTCAGTGTTTTTAAAACTGCTAATGATTTTTTTTGCAGCGTGTGACCATAAGTGACAGTTTTACAGGATTTAAATCACCAACGTTACCGGATTTCAACATTTTTCACGTGCTTTTTCTGACACCTGTGGATTTATTCACAGCACATTTAAAGAGATTCCTTCCTAAAACCTGATCTGTCACAGATCCAGGACCTGCTGTGTGAACAATGTCATAGAACTCTGAGTGGTTCATTTTCCACCTTTATTTTTGCACAACGCTCGATAAGCAGTGAAAAGCATTTAAAAAATAAATGCATGAATGCATCCACTTCATCGCTGCATGTAAAACACAGTATAACACGACATAAAGAAAAATACAACATCGAAGCTTTGGAGGAATGTTTCAGTCTGTGAAGCGACAACCTGAAGCTTTTTAAAGTGTGTGAGCAGAAACATTCAGGTGAGTAGATGTTGAAGTGAGCTGCATAAAACACTTTCTCCGCTTTTCATTTTTTCATTTTTCATTTGCGGAGCTGATCTGGAGGCTCGTGACAGAACAGCGTCTGACTGAGAGGCTTCGACGGTGTTTCTTTTCACTCGTAGCGGTGTTTTGTTGTCGTGCAGGATATTTGGATGTTCTGCATCCTTGAGCAAAACAGAAACCTTTCTTCACTTAACAGAAACCTGTCCTCTAAAAACACACTTTTTGGGGTTTTTTCTTTTCACCAAATGTCACCAACAATTCTCATCAGGGTCCGAGCACCGACAGCGCAGGGGCTCCATGCCAGTCCTCGGGTTTCTCTTTATGATTATCTGACACCATTTAGAAACTCAAACTCGAGGGTCTAAACACTCACGAAAACTCACCAAAGTCACCACACACTCCAGGACTCATGAAAATTCTGATATTTTAAAGGACTTGGACATGTCAATGCCCAAATGGCTCCACAGCGCCCCCTTGAAAATTTCAACAGAGTCCTGTCGGAAGCATGTTTGACCCAGACCCATGTGGTTGGTAGAGCAGGTCAGGACCAACGAAAAAGTTCATCAGCTCCAAGCTCCAAACTGCAACACAGCTCAACTGTACCCCCGACCATCGGGGTTATGTACGACATAGAGGTACAGAAATCGGCACACATGTGTTCCACTGAAGGATGATCCACGCAGCGCCACCAGGTGTTGGCGGGTCTGTTTGGTGCATTAGTGCCGCCGTTATCTGTCCATCTGCCGGCTCTGACTCACCTGGAGTCGGTGTCTCAGGTGGGAGGAGGAGAGGGAAGCCCTCGCTCGGGGTTTCTCACTGATACTTCATGCAGGTTTTGTGAAACCTTTCGAGGCACCATAAAACCAGAGGCAGCACAGTTCTGATGACTTTTTCATCAGAAAAAGACTCAGCATCCACCTGCACCTTAAGGACAAAGGACACTCATCTGAAGACAACAACATCCAGATGTTGTCCTGCAGGGAGGACAGATGGTTTGAGAGAGGAGTGAAAGAAGCATCCATGTCCACCTGGAGAGACCATCCATCAGCAGAGGTGGAGGTCTGAGGCGTCACCTCTCACCTGTGCACAGTTCAGTCCTCAGATCTCTCCCCAGGAAGATGAACCCACATCCACACCTAGCCACAGAGACCCTAA
>NW_007578237.1:417507-421985 GCF_000690725.1 Stegastes partitus
TTAGGTAACTAAAGATCACATACGTAAAGTGACTGGATGTAAGCCATAGAAAACACAGGAAACAACTGTATACAAACACACAACATTTATTACTAACTAAACAAACAAACAAACAACAACAAACATAAAATACAAACAATGATGAAAATGCTGGTTGAGAGTATGAGTGTGAAAACCTGATGTGGAACAGAGTGATGGTCTGGAGACTTAAAAGTCTTTTCACCTGAAGCAGCAGATAATCTGTTAAATTTGGAATATTGGTCAGAAGGCCAATTATAATCATAAAACACCTGTTTAGAGACAGAAGCTTGATGCCTGCAGTTCCTTGGTGGGCGCAGCAGCGTCTGGGAGACGAGGCCTTCAGCTTGAGTTGGATCAGGCAGTTGGAGTCGCTACATTGGACCAAAGTGGGAGATTCTATGGCCTTCACAAAGTCTCAGAAAGTCTCACAAAGTCTCTTTCGGGTGAAGAGACTTTAATAGTAAACCTACTGACCAATCACAGCGAGCTCCGCTCCCAGAGGGGCTGTTAGATGTGACACCCCAGTATCACCGGGAGGTCATGAGGTGGTCATGAGTTTTGCTCTGAAAGTAACAATGTTCCTTCAGAACTATATGTACTTTCAATTATACAAAGCTAAGCTTGTTGGAAATGAATGTGTCACATGTAGAGCTTCATGGGGAGTCTAAACATGATAAATCTGTCTCTGACGGTTACAGAGATAACACAATGCTCAGGATATGGTTATATAACAAGCTGATCAATTAAAGAAGGACTTATCCAACTGTAATTAAGCTTTGGGGTATTTATCAGAATATGATATAGCATAACATTTAACAACACTTAAACTAATATCAGATATTAGCGTCCCATTAAGATCCTCTGGTGCTGTATCTTCATAAGTCCAGTTGTTGCATGCCACAGGACATGAGGGGTCAGCAGAGCAATACGTTAAAGCCCGGGGCACTTCATTGCACCCGGCCATCTGGACCATCTGCTAAGGTCTGCGTGGTTGAATGTTTTTCTTTGTCTTCCCTTAAAAGCTTCTGTGTGTTCGATCCTCTGAAGCTCTGATAGGTGTGATAAGTGAATTCCTAAGTGAGCTCTGCTTGTCCTGGCTTCAGCTCCCCCAAGTCTGCAGAGCTGATTTACATGACCCTGTGACCTGCAGGAAAGTTCTGTGTCTTTTGGGCAGCTGTGTCTGTTCATATCCTACAGAAGGTTTACTGATGAACAGTGCAGCGAGTCTTTCTTTCTTTCTTACAAACTCGATGACCTGCAGCACCTGATAAAGCGACTCCTCAGTTTGAGCTCCAGCTGCTTCCTTCAGAGGTTTCAGCGCCGACAGACACGTTGTTCTTTGTCCCATTTGGTTTTTAAACAAGCCACACGTCTTCCTGTCCTTCTTCTATCAGGGTGAACGATGTGCATGATGTTTCATGTATGTTTGTGTTGTGCTACCCACATGTGTTGTGTTCATGACTTGTCTCTCCTTGTCAGATCATAGCGTACCAGCCGTATGGGAAGTCTGTGGACTGGTGGGCGTATGGAGTGCTGCTGTATGAGATGCTGGCGGGACAGGTAACGTGGTTTTACATTTACTGGGTCAGTCGTCCTCACATCGATTCATCCCCTCCCACTAAAGAAAGGCCAAAACTCACAACCGTCACTCAGATAACCAGAAACTGGAAAAAGTAGTAATAAATAAAAATGTGCTAAATTATAATTCAGTGAAATAAGACGTTGGTTTGAATTGTGGTTGAAAAGAAAAATTTAGAAAAACAAACAAACTGTGGTGGACCAATGAGAGGCCTTTGCTGATGAGCAGTGGACCAATGAGAGGCCTTTGCTGATGAGCAGTGGACCAATGAGAGGCCTTTGCTGATGAGCAGCGGACCAATGAGAGGCCTTTGCTGATGAGCAGCGGACCAATGAGAGGCCTTTGCTGATGAGCAGTGGTCCAGAACACCTGTCAACAGGTGCAGAAGTCTGACTGAGAGCTACAGGAAACACCTGATGGCAGTGATTGGCTCAGAGGGTTGTTCAGCTACATGTTAGTTCACGGCTCCCATCAGGCTGCTTTGATTTCTGTTGAAGCACAATTCAAAGCAACGTCATGATGTTCATTAGATGTTTATTTATTATGACTTTGGCCAGTTTCAGCTGATTCCAGTGACTGAAGCTGCTGGTTTCCTTCTCTAATGGGAGGCTGTGAACACATCTGAGGACGACTGCACATATTTAGTGTAAAAGAATTCAGATAAATTCAACTTGTGGACATTTCATGCTGTTATTAGATTGTGACAGAAGAGAGCTAAACTCATGGACCAGCAGGCCACCTCCAGATTTATTTTGTGTTCTTGTGTGAACACATCTGAGGACAACCGACAGTTTGAACCACTTCATGGTGTCATCAAGCAGCTTTGAATAACTTTGTCTAATAAAAACAAGCAGCTTCGAGGTGTCGTCCTCATCTGTAGGAAACTCTGTTGGGTAGTTTTCACTCCAAAAGAAAAAGTGTGCAGTCAGTGCAGGAATCATTTAGAAACACACAGAGCACACGCTGCAGCGAGAAAACCTGATATATAGAAGATTTATTTTTTAAGATTTTTTTAAGAAGACTAAGAACTTCTTGCGTTGGTTGAAAGTAATCGCTGATTGCGGCTCTGTTAATGACAGAAAGGAGCCACTGGTTGAAGAAATAACTGAGAGGCTGAGTAAGGATGAAACAACGAGGAGCCGCGCATTATACGGTTTGAATGAGTCTAAAACATAAACCGTATATTCAAACCGTATAGTGCACAGCTCTGAGCTGTTTAATCTGCTTAGACCGTGGTCCCACACAGCCAGCAAACACACAAAATATGTATTCAGTTCATAGAACTTGCTAAAACGTTTTTGGGACTATTTTATGCAAATATTGCAGCTCGCTGTAGAATTCTGCTGACCACGGTGTAAACCTTTGTGTCGTTGCTTTTGCTCTTCTTCTCGTTTGCTCTCCTCCTCTTCCTGTTTTTCATACGTTTTGTTTCGGCCAAAAATATTAGAATGAACCTCGAAATCCATGTTTTATGGCGTTTCTCTCATTCACATGTCAAGACACAGCTGATCTGCGCCAGCTGATTTGCACGTTGCTATGGTGACGCCCAGAGCGGCGTGATGTAATAGTGATTTAATTCGCCGAACTACGTGTACGTATACACGAAAGTAATGGCAGCCAGTTAGCCGTAGAACTCTAATGCATAATGACAATCATCCGTAGCTGTCCAGCAAAGTGTCATCAAGGACTGATCAAATCATTTTAGTCCTTTGTGTGTTAAAATCAGAAAAATAATGCAAAAGGGCTCCTTTACAACACCTAGGACACTCTGTCAGCCAGATTTCACAGTTTCTCTTTTTACATTTTCGATGACAGTTAATAAGTTCCTCTGAATGTATTTAAAAAATCAGCTGCGTATGAAAATAATCACCGGCTGAAACTCTGTTCATGTTTGTTGACGTAAAAGAGACACAGAGGACAGAACTGAGGGATGACCAGTGATGGAGATCATCTTCAGCTGGACACACATTGTAAAGTGTCATTAAATGATTATTGTTCCTTTGTGTGTTAAAATCAGAGGAACAGATGAGGCTCGTCTCACACGTCTAGAACAGATGAACTCTGTCAGCAGCTCACGTGATCATACAGTCATACAGGAAGCAGCAGCACTTTACTGACTCGGGAGACACTTGAGAAGAAAAGCAGGTTTTGTTTTCCAGTTTCCAGGCAACAGTTTGGTAGGAGATGTTTCTCTTAGATGAATCCAGGCTGAAGCCATCACCCAAATAACAACACCTACAGGTGTAACAACACACCTGAGCAGCTGCCCTCACCTGAACGCTGTCTGTCGCCTTCAGCCGCCGTTCGACGGAGAAGATGAGGACGAGCTCTTCCAGTCCATCATGGAGCACAACGTGTCCTACCCCAAGTCCATGTCCAAGGAGGCCGTGTCCATCTGCAAAGGAGTAAGTAACGAGTTTAGCTGCTGACATGCTGGTGACACATTGAACGCTGCAGAAACACCATCCCCAGACTCAGCAGCTCAACCTGCAGCCTAGACTTTGGGATCACAGTCAGTCTCCGTGTCCTCCTGTGTGGCGTCTTTACTGCCATCTGGTCACAGCCAGTCAGCAACAGCGCTGTTATTCAGCCTGTTCCAGAGCACATCTAGAAGCACAGCGAGATGACATCAGCTCTAGTCGTAGTGTTTGAACAACAGATGCTGTCTGGTCTTTGGGAAAGGATGTGTGTTTTTTTGTGTGTGTTGTCTGGTGATATAACAGAGAGGAAAAGCTCTCACATGTCCGCCACAGTTTCATGATGTCCTCTGTTGTTCATCATGTTAATGAAAGCTGGAGGACGTGAAGCTTGTTGCTTTGAAGAGGTGACTTTGGATTTACACCAAAAACTGTGTTACACAATCATCTGGAGATACAAC
>NW_007578237.1:423256-428886 GCF_000690725.1 Stegastes partitus
GACTTCAGTTTATGAAATCCATTTAAAACGTCAACAAATCCGATCTTCCATGTTTGACGATGATGCAATCGAAGCAGCCGGTTGTTGCAAAAGGAAGAAGTTTAATCTTTTCTTTTTTTTTTTACTTTCAGTGCTGAAACTGAAACAAAGAGTGACTGAAAATGAACATAACTGAGTAATAAGTGAACCAACAAACTCTGGGTGGTTTGTGGCTCTAACCCGAACCCTGAAAGTCCGGTGGTTCAGACGGTCACACTGAGCATCCGTCTAAGACGGCTTTCTGCTTTTTTTAATCTCTACAGCAGGAAATGATTTTGCACCTCCAACACAGCCGGCACATTCTAGTCACAAATTTCCGCGGCTTTCAAAACTCCTTTTTTTTCTGTCTTTATTGAATTTAGCGCCCACCTGTTCTCCCGCTCACACCTGGAAGCTGTTCAGGGGAACAGAGCAGCAGCATCACGCTTCTCCTGATTGTTGTTGTTGTTTACTGACAGAGAAGTGACTTTTCAGACTCAATTTGCAAACCAGAGCAGATTCCATTAAAATTCAGACACAGTCTGATCGAGTCTTTTAATAACTCAGCTCACCTTCATTTGCTGTGATATTACATCCTGTGGCTGCGTGCCGCCACCCCAACTATCATTCATCATCTGAGAGCGGCTGACAGCAGAGATTATCCCGACCCCACTCATTGTTTGCTTCACATTTCATTTGCAAAGAATGATTCATGGTTGAAATTAAAAGTGGCTGCTGAATTCAGAACGGAGCCGTGGAGAGGTACCCACTGTCTTCAAAGCCGGCTCTGCATAATGCTGCCGACTAAATAACGCAGGCAGGAAGCAAACAGGCTTGTTGTGTATCAGCTTCAACGGTGTTGTCGCCCTTTTATCGCTCCCTGCCTTCGTGTGTTTCCAGCTGATGACCAAACACCCGTCGAAGCGCCTCGGCTGCGGCCCAGAAGGCGAGCGGGACATCAGGGAGCAGGCCTTCTTCAGACGCATCGACTGGGAGCGGCTGGCCAACAGAGAGATCCAGCCGCCATTCAAACCCAAAGTGGTGAGAGACTGGATTAAACAAGCATCCTGCACCACTGTGCTCACATTCATCATGACCTTAGTCAGTGATCTGCAGCATTTCAATGTTATTTTGCCCAATACTGCCCATAGCATCAGGCAAGACGTCTTATTGTACGTCATCTTGTGCAGAAACACACTCGTGTTCTTCCTTTTAAAGAGATCGTATCATAAAATGAACACTTCTTCACAGATTGTTGACATCTTGGCTCCACATTTCTTTATTAATGCGCAGTCTCCCTCTGAGCCGAGAGCATTTTCTGGTACTTAGCTGATGTTTATGTGCACCTCAAAATAGCCCTTCATTCATTCAGGTGGATGTTGATGCAGAAGGAAATGCAGGCAGGAGCTAATAGTCACATCAAGCATCAGAAAAGGGCCATAAAGCCTCCTGCTGTGTGTTTATTTCCCACATGCTCGCCTCCCAGCATGCAGTGTGTCGTTCTTCTAAGCGTGTCTTTTGAAAAATTCAGTACTTCCTCAGCGAGTCTTTGTGTGTGAATGTTTGCTGATGCTCTCATTCATCTGGAGCCAGCGTCATTGTTTCTATGCACCCAGCTGCAGCCACCTAAACCTCCGCTTGTTACCGCACACGCTTCTTTTTCTGTTTGCGGACCCCTCATCCATCCCCCTCGCTGGCCGCGGCGCCTGCAGCAACACGACCGCTGTCACCGAGGGTTTAAAAATAGCCCTGAGAGAGCAGAGTTCCCTTCACTTCCACACAAACGCAGCGGATGTATCTGCCTCCTCTCACTCAAGAGGCAGGACGAGAACAGGGCTAGAAGTGGATGCATCCATTCAGGGGGCTTTTTGTGGTTGTTTCCCAGTTGTGCACTCATACGCTGCGTCATTCCCTGGTCTGAAGGAACTGGCAGACAAAGGATCCATGTGAGGCTCTGTGATGTGACAGAGTGGCTGAAGATGCCTCACATGCTGATGTGTCTCCTGAGGAAGTGTCAACAGCAGGCAGACGACAGATCTGCTTTTGCTGTGCATTACTCTTGCAAGTGTCATGACTGTGCTGCTGCTGCTGTGCAACACACACACACACACACACACACACACACAGATCCATATACAGTATGTATGCAGCCGCTAGCAGAGCTGCACCCTGATGCTAAGGACCTCCAGTGAGGCTGCTGCTCGGGGTCTCATCTCATCACAGCTTGTGCCTGGATCGACAGCAGGCCTGGACATGTTTCACCACCTTCCCTCTGGGACTGTGTGAGAAGCTTTCTAATAAAACACTCATGAGGAAAAGCCTTTATTTTCTTTTTGTTTTAATCACGAGTGCTGCTCACCAGACCGTCTGATCAAAATAGCATCCTGTCCACGTCCTCTTTGTCTCTTTCAGTGCGGCAAAGGAGCAGAAAACTTCGACAAGTTCTTCACACGCACTCAGCCCGTCCTGACCCCTCCGGACCAGCTGGTCATCGCCAACATCGACCAGAGCGAGTTCGCCGGCTTCTCCTACATCAACCCTCAGTTCAGCCATCCGTCCCTGCACAGCGTGGTATGAGGGGAGGCGGGGAGCTGGAAGAACGCATGACTGTCACCGAATACAGGTTCCCTCCGATCTCCACCAAATATCCCGCCGCCAGCAGACCTCTGCAGTGTTCTGTCGACTCGTTATCAATACCTGTGTACAGAAATGACTGAGGAGGGAGGAGTTACCATGATGTTTGTGGGCTACAATCTGAAAGGAGTGAAAAATGGCACTGATATTCCCGCATCGATTCCCCCCGAGCATCTCACGATATGTTTTTTAACTCTGAATCTGTATCTGTGCTCCTCCAAACCTGCAGCCTTTATCTTGTGAATGAATGTGTCTCAGTATCAGTTACTATCTCTTTAGGTATTAAAGACACGATCTGTTCTCATCACGTTCCCTCGTCTTACAACAAGCTGCAATGCACGACAAGAACGGAACACGATTTTCTGCTCTGTCCCGGCTTCATCTGCTCCTGACCTGCTACATGTGTATATTATATTTCTATTCGTACAAAAAAAGAGTTAGTAAGCTGTTACATGAGTGCCAAAGTGGAAAACTGCATTTCTATGTTGTGTTTTTCCCCCTCTGGTCCGACACACCTCCTGGACACGGACCTGTTTGTATCTGTTGTTTTGTAGGACGTGTGACGACAGTTTATCGGCATCGAGGAGCAGAATAAACGCTGTGAAGGCCTGTTTCAATGCAGGATAAAGGGTCAGAAAACTGAAAGACAATGTTTTAAAGATGCTGTTTCCATATGCACAAAGCAGATCTCTGTTGCATGCTTACTTTCTGACTCTGTACGAGCAGTAGACTCTAGGATGCAGTACACGTCTGGTATCATTGTAAAGATTAGTATTACGATATAAACTAATATATAATTGTCGTACGTTTACTCTGAAGAGAAGTTTCTAATCAGAAAAAGGGTTTTTTTGTTCCCGTTTTATGTTGTTTCTGTCTGGACAGATGTCTGACCCTCTGCTGTCACCGTTTCATTTGATTTTTTTTGTAAATATGTTTGAAAAAGAGAAGTTACCTGCAGATTTTATACTATGAACTGAATGTGCTTTTACTACCGTAGACAGTTTGGACATTTCTATGTTTAGATTAGCCCCAAGAAGAGATCTATAACGTTTGGCTGAATCTTTGGTAGCTTTGGTATCAGCAAACCTTGTTATATGTCTTTCCACTATTTATCCGTCGTTTTCTACTACTCAGTGTCATATAGAGAATATGCAGCACTTGACTGTGCGTGGAACGGTTGAACGCCCTCTTGCCTTGGTCATCTCAGGGCCGACATCCTTCTGTAACAGAAACCAAGTTCACACTACGAGGATTTCTGAGCCCCGGGGGCCCAAACGTGTCCTTTCTTTATATATCGTGTGCATGCGTGAGGCGAGGCCTGATCTAAGCATGAGAAAGACCCCTGCATGATACATGAGACCCCTGGTGTGGAGTTTCCCGCCTTGTCGCGCAGAATGACCCGTCCTCATCCCACCAGCATCGTGCGCTCCTCTGCTCACGTCTCTTCCCACTCGCTGTCATGTAGCCCGACCTGTTTGGCTCAAAAGCTGAATCATAAACAGACGTGTAAATTGCTTCTGATGGCTTTTCGTTCACTGGTGCCAAACAGAGTCTCTTTGTTCCCCAGTCAGGTGTGTCCAGCAGTTTGTGTATTTTATGTATTTTTTAACAACAGAGGCAAACAAAGTGAGGCTTCAGGGAAAAAAATAAAAAACTGCCAAATTTAGAAAGACCATCTACCGCAGCTCTTAAGCCTGAACTCTCCATGTAGACTGATGCTGCAGCCGTCACACACATCTGGACCAAAAATGAGCTTAAACTGATTGTTTACATGTCTCACATTGAGAATCAATATCGGAGGAGAGAAAGCAAACGATAAAAGAACCTTTAAGCCGTGATGGAGATAGTCAACGGTCGGGTACAGAACCACTACCGGCTATGGTCAGAGCCACAGGGATGTTTGTATGCGTTTCCTTCACTGCCCCTGCTTTTGTTAACCTGATTCTTCTTGTTCCTCTGTTCATTGTGGTATGACGGAAACTGTGTATAAATAAAGATATTTTAAAAGTGTTCCTCTGCTCTCTGTTCTTTGTGGGATTTCATTTTCAGCTCCCATTAAATGTGCTGCTGAGCCAATTATCACGCAGCGCTGCAGCGCTTACTCACATCAAACACTTTGCACGTGTTCGTCAAACACGACGTCACGTGTTAATTTCACCAATATGCAAACGCTAAATTTACCTTCAGCGCACGTTCATCTGTAGCAAACCACCTGCTGATGAAATTTACTGGGGGATACATCCATGAGTGTGTTTTAATTTATTCAGATGAGTGTGTATGAGTTTGTTCTGTCAGCCCAGACCGATGCTTTATGTCAGCCGTAGCTCACTGGGACTCTGCAGCTCAGACATCGTTTTAAATCCAATTCTCTGCAATTTGGAATCTGCAATGACGTGAAAAGATTCCAGCTTCAATCTCTCGGCGCCGCCTCTCGCTGCCTCCTGTGCCCGAGTCGCTCAGCTGCACTTCATTAAAAGGTTGTTATTCAAAAATAGATCCGCTGGAATATTCAACACGTTGCACATAACAATGTGAGCGCTGCTGCCCGTGGAAATTGGCTTTCACGCTTAAACATTGCTGTATTTCAACACTGGATGCTGCCTGCTATTAAGAGATCTTAGGGTGTGAACATTGTTCAGCCAGTGGACGGGTCTGAGGACACCAGCAGGTCTGACTGATGCTGGCACATCCAGCACACTGACAGCAGATAGAAGAACATGTGCATCTAATGACCATCTACACCCGACACCTTCTGGGATGGAATCATTGAAACAATAAACAATTGTGCTGCTTGGTTCTTTCTCTTTATCTCAGTCGGGTTCTTCTGGTTCCGTCCACCAGCTTCTGGTCCATCTCTGACTCCTCTGGACAGAACCGCTGCAGTTCAACTAAACTCGTCGTCTTTGTGACTCAGACTTGTTCCTTCATCAGTCCACAGGTTCTGGATGGTTCCAGTCAGGACTTTGGGGAGACCAGTC
>NW_007578237.1:431602-437742 GCF_000690725.1 Stegastes partitus
TGCGGATCAGAACCAGGCGTGTGTCTCACTTCTTGTGTCGCAGCGTCTCTGAAGCTTCACTTCGCTCAGTGTTTTGTTCGTGAGTGAAATCGACGCATTTTCGCTCAGAATCAGCCTCAGCTCCAGACGAACTGCGGGACGCAGATTTTTATTCACAACTTTGAGCGCAATCTCTGCTCCGAGTGCAAGAAGCGCCAGCGGACGGGTCGCAGGCAGGTAGGACCGGCGCACGTTTCTGCATTTTTACAAACTATTTCAGCGCAAACTGTTGCAGTCAGCGTGAGTGGTTCCGTGCTGCTGGCGCAGAGCTGCGTCCTGCTTCAGGCTGCTGCAGCGCACCGTGCTGTGGAGCTTTGTCACACCTCCTCTGATTTCACTGACAGCTACAAGTTGTTACAGAGAGACGGCTGCTGAGAGCTGCAGATGTCTGGAGGGATGTTTCAGGATGCTTCTCTGTTTGATCATCAGGTTCTGGTGTTTCTGTTCTTCACTTTATGTTGAAAGCTGGTCATTAATTTTCTACAAAATGAAGCAGTCAAATCTCCAGTAACTGAAGGTTTTCCTGTAGAACTCCTGCATTCTTATTCTTATTAACGACTAAATCCTTTGGTTGAGCAGCCCTCTGTACAAATGCATGGACTTATTGATGACTCTCATCCCAAACTTCACCTTGCTCCTGTCAGCTGCAGCTCAGTGTAAAGCATGTTTTGCGTGAATTTCTTGCTCTGAATCTATTTAAACCAACCCTGCTGGGAAGCATCCTGGTCACTGTGGAGGTTAAAACATGCTGATGGGGTTTCCAGCTGCTGCATCGATCTCTGCCGACACTCTGGAAAACAAACCAAATGCTTGAGCTTCAGTCAGAGTTATATCTGTGAATAATTCAAAGTGAGACAGGTGACCTTGTTGCAGAGCGCTGTATCTGATTTGTTGAGTGTTTTTATTGATGATCTTTGAGCTGGTTGAAGGCCAACAGAGAGTCTTGGTGCTGTTGGAGAATATTAAATGTGATGTCCACATGTCCGTCCGTCACCATCCACAGATCATCCTCATGTGCCCTGAAATCAATGTAAATCATCAGAAGATGTCTCGCTATGATCACTCAGCCAAACCCTGACTCTGGCTCTGTGAAGCTTTTCATGAACCACCAGCCTTTTCTCGAGGCTGTAAAATGTCAAAACCCTGTCTTGGATTTCAAGTAATGTGAGCATTTGTATTGACATTATGGGGCTGCAGCCCAGCGACTGTGGCCCAGTCTGGAGGCTCCAACAGGTTCATTATTGACTCACGCTTTATTATTCCTCTCATGGCAGGTCGGACAGAGAGAATTCATGCGACTATAAAGCTTTCATGTCAGAGATGTCGAAAAGTCAAAGATTAAACGTGCTGGACACATTTCTGTGGATGGTTTTCTATCCTCTGAGCCTGAGCTGAAAACTAAAAATAAGACGTGACGTTTTGATGGTGTCAAACAAAGACAGCTTTGGATCGGCTTTATCTGCAAGACAGTCAAACAAAGACGTTGTTGATTCCTTCACTTTCCCAGCTGCCCAGCGCTTCTGAAGCTGCTCACCGTGACCAATTAGTTTGACTTTCTAAATCTCAGAAATATCACAAAGCTCACAAACAGTGATTCTCCTTCATGGAAACCCAGCCATGGGATTCATGTAGCTCCTGTTGTTGAGGTTTTGTTCACACAGTTTGCTCTGAGAGCCTTTGGGCTTATTAGAAGAATCTAAACGTTGCTCATTAAAGGTCTAAATAGGACGAATAGAGTCCAGAGAAGGCAGGAGGCTTATAATAAAAGTGCAGTATGGAGGTGCTTCTCCTTCCCTGTTCTCTAATATAAACTTTGCCTGAAGCTATTCTGAGTCCATGCTGTGTACTAGACATGGATCTTCTGTGTTTTTCTTTCAAAGGGGATGAATGAAGCAGTGAGGCAATGTCTCTGCTTGTATTTTGTAGAAGGAGCTAAAATATTGGAGGTTTATTCAACAAGAGTTCAGTAAAAGTTTCTAAAAACACAAAACATTTATGCACCAAAGTGCTAAATGTAAAACTGAACTTGCAAAATGTGTAATTTTACCATAAAACTAAGAAATGATCCAGCACACGTCTACATTTCTTGCTAAAACTGTTGCTACACCCTCACGTCTGTATGGTGAACAGGAAGTGTCAGCAGATGGTTAGCTTAGCTTAGCTTAGCTTAGCTTAGCACAAACACTGAAAACAGCCTGGTTCTGTCTACAGATGAGCCTACAAGCTCACGTTTTGTGCTTATTAAATAAAACAATATAGTGTGTTAGTCAGGGAGCTTCAGAGATGCTAAAAGGTGGATTTGGTTCCTTCCCCTCCTCCAATCTTATCTACTAAACTAACAAACTCTTTAAAGCCCAAGTTGTTTCTTGATTTTTTTGTTCCTGTCACATTTTGACTCACGCTGGACTCATTTTTCTCTCCAATGTAAAGTCCTTGACCTCTGTGGAAACAACACAACCACGAACAAGGAAAGAAAACTCAGAAATGGAGTTTGTACTGTACAACAAAGTCATCTCGAAATAAATCACAAATAACTAAAAATAAAACCTGAAATCAACATACACAGCATGTGTTCCCACCGGCTGTAACTAATGCTGCTATGAAAGGTGACTGAGCAGCACCGGATGTTTTACTGCTTTTTCAACTAGACATCACTTAAAACTTAATATTATTTTATCTGGAGTTAATTAGTTCCAGACTTTGAAAGAAACAGATTCAAATTAACAATAATTAATAAAAATGATGTCAGTAATTGGAGAGTATTTATTATCTGTAGTTATTTAGGAGTTTCAGTTATTGAAATAATTGATGTTGTTTTTTTAAAGCTTTCCACGTTCAAGTGTCTCAGTAGCTACACCTCCATGTCTGCTGTTGCTCCTCCAGACTGCTGCTGTTCTGCTGCCATGAGTGCGTGCAGCAGGAAGGCCCTCACTTTGCTGAGCAGCGTCTTTGCAGTCAGCGGCCTGGGACTGCTGGGAGTAGCAGTGAGCACCGACTACTGGCTATACCTGGAGGAGGGCGTCATCGTGCCTCTGAACCAGAGCGTCGACATCAAGACCTCTCTGCACTCGGGCCTCTGGAGAGTCTGCTTCGTGGCCGGTTAGTGACGGGGCTGCTGCTCTCTGTGCTCCCGCAGACTGACGCTTCATCACGTGTGAGTCAGGACTGTGGCGACGGGCCTCGATTTTGCAGCATCACATTCAAAGATATCACTTGTATGGGGCGCGCTATTGCTCACCGGGTTGAGCTGGTGTCCCATGTGCAGGGCTGCAGTCCTGATGTGGAGGTCATGAGTTCGAATCCCGCTCATGGTCCTGTCCCACACGTCCTCCCCCATTCTTCTCCCCGCTTTCCTGTCTCTCTCTCTCACTGCACTGTCAAATAAAGGCACAAAGGCCAAAAAAATAAAGTTAAAAAAAAAGATATCACTTGTACTGCGCAGCATCGAGAGCAACCGCGGTCCTGATGCTGACAGATCGTCGCGGCAACCGCCTTCACACATTTGCGATTACTTCATCGGTGTCAGTGTGGAGCAGAGAGAGGAGGGCCGTGAGTAGGCAAGGAACACAAGTTCTGTCTCAGTCACGCATTTAAAGCTAACACTGCCCACACACACACACACACACACACACACACACACACACACTCCTACCAAGCAGAAATCCTCTGGTCATGCCTCAGAGTTCGCTGAAGCCAGCTGGTGTCTGTGTCACACTGAATAATACTGTGTGTAGCTGTTTTTGCAGGATGTGATGTAACTCACACGTAAACTATAAAAAAGAAGAAGAAAAAACACACGACTAGCAGATTTGAAGTGCTTGTACTTTACTTGAATATTTCCAAATCCATTTATCTGACACCTCTAGTTACTTTTGAGGTTAAGATTGCACACGACAGAGAGTACAACAAGCTTTTAAAATACAATTCAGTGTTTTTCCAGCCTTTTGGTTTCTGACATCAGTCGGGGTCACATGTCCTCAATAAACTCTCCAATAATCCAGTATCTCTTCCTCAGATTTGGTGTCTATAAAACTATATATAAAGTAGTTTAAAGCAGCTCCACCTGCAGCAGCTACAACATTGTTATTCATAATCTAATGAAGGCATCTGTAATAAAACATCAATCAGAGGAGCCATTTACTAAATGAAAACCATTACAGAACCAGTGCTGGCACTTGTTTGGTTCCTTTGTGTTACCAACCATGTGGTTTCTGTTGTTTTAAATGCGATATAGAACAAAACAGTGACTTGACTCAATGAAGCAACTGTTGCTTCTTTCAGGACTTTCACTTGTAGTGGAGTGTTTTTGACGGATCTGAATGCTCCTGCACCACTAGTTGACTGTTTTTGGACTTTTTTCTTGACTGCTGCTAAATCCAGACTTTTATTTTTACCTTGCCTGTTTTGTGCATCTTAATTTCACACATCTGCCGCAACTACATCTGGTGTTTCTCTGGACAGCCTCTAAGCTTCTGTCTGTTTCCTGTTCAGGCGAGGAGTCGGGCCGCTGCTTCACCATCGAGCACATCATGCCCATGAACGTCCAGCTGACGTCAGAGTCTACAGTGAACGTGCTCAGTGAGTAGCAGCAGCGTCGCATAACCCGTTGTGGTGTTTTCACGCTAAGTCGTGTTCTACAAAACCCATCTGAACGTAGTGAGATGGATCAGAGTGAGTCATCAACCCCGCCGCCGCCGCCGCCAGCTCCTCTACAGAATACTTATTGCCTCTTCACAGACGACTCACCTCACGAGTCCTTCAGCGTTGCTCAATGTCGAACATAACTGAAGGATAAATTACTTCAGTGCGTCACTATAATGAGCCCTAATATCCATTTGTGGAAAAAATCTGGCAATGGAGCAGACGATAGTCATCTGTCTACATTTGGTTTTTATTCCCAGACTCATTCTTCTGCTTCCTTCCAGGAGAAGCTTCTGCAGTGTGGTTTAGACACTCAGATAAAAGACACCTTTCTATCAAACAAGACCAATTAAAACAGCTCGTGTCACTTTGAGATGCTAAGATTTTCTAAATATTATCCTTCTGTAAGTTTCTTCAGCCCTCATATTCACAAGCTACTCATATATATGCATCTTTGTGATGTATATGGGGCTGCAGCTTCTTGGTGGTTAGCACCGTGGCCTCACAGCTAGAAGGTCGCCGGTTNCCAGCCTGATGGAACCATTTCTTCACCACTCTGATGTGTGTTTGGGCTCATTGTCTGGTTGGAACATCCAGCTGTGTCCAAGATCAACCTTCTGCTGATGGTTTCAGGTTCTCCTGAACAACGTGGAGGTGATCCTCCTTCTTCATTGGTCCATTTACTGCCTCAGAGCATGATGCTGCCACCTCCATGCCTGATGGCAGGTTGAGTTTCAATCATTCTGTTGTGGAAAGTTAAGAGTTATTGGAAACTTCACAAACAAAAATGTTCTAAATGACTTAAAACTTTTCTAAAATGACAAAAGGTTGCCCAAAATTTGTCCAAAATTGCCCAAAAATGACTCCAACATTGTCCCGAGCAGCTTAAAATGTGACTCAAAAGCTGTCCAAACTTAGAACTTCTCCAAGGAAGTTCTTCCTCTAGAAGGAGAACCTTAAAGCTTCACTGAAGTCTGCTGCTGGTCACTTGAAATGTTTCCAAAATCAACTATCGAAAATGACAATAAATTGACGAAAATACCTCAAAACTTGTTCAAACTTACTGAGACCTGGTCCAAAAAGACAAAGAAATTGTCCAGACTTGCTTAAAATTTGTAGAAAATGACCCAAACCTTGTTGAAAATGACAGAAAATAGTTTGAAATAACTCAGACTTTATCCAGAATGACTGGAAAGCTGTCCAAGCGAACCTACAATCTGTCCACAATTACTGAAGCTATTAAAAAAAACAAAAAAAACAACCTTCTGCTGATGGTTTCAGGTTCTCCTGAACAACATGGAGGTGATCCTCCTTCTTCATGGTTCCACTGACTTTGTGTAAAGCTCCAGGTCCACTGGCAGCAGAACAGAACCAGAGCATGATGCTGCCACCTCCATGCCTGATGGTAGGTTTGGTGTTCTTGGGGTTAAAGGCCTCACCTTCTCTCCTCCAGACATGGT
>NW_007578237.1:445777-448781 GCF_000690725.1 Stegastes partitus
GATGGATGGATGTGGCATATATATAGTACTTTTACTCTTCTGAGTGCTTCTCTGGTTAACTGGTAAACTGACAGCTTTCTCTCTCCTCAGAGATGATCCGGTCCGCCACTCCCTTCCCGCTGGTCAGCCTCTTCTTCATGTTCATCGGTTTCGTCTTGAACAACATCGGACACGTCCGTCCTCACCGCACCATCCTGGCGTTTGTCTCTGGAATCTTCTTCATCCTTTCAGGTAAATGGATCTTCCTTCCTCTGGATGATCTCTTGTTTTTTTTCCTTCTCTGATTCTGGATTTGTTCGATTTTGTCAGGTCTGGCTCTGGTGGTGGGTCTGGTGCTGTACATCTCCAGCATAAACGATGAAATGCTGAACAGGACGAAGAGCAGCGAGGCCTATTTTTCCTATAAGTACGGCTGGTCCTTCGCCTTCGCTGCCTTCTCCTTCCTGCTCACTGAGGTGAGAGAGTGACTGTTGAATATCTGCACAAAAATATTTAGAGATCCTAAAACATAAAAAAAACAAAAACTTTTATTCACAGGTCTAAAAAACACCAAATATAAACACAACAATTCCTCTTGATTACATCTGCAGAACTTTTAGCACTGATGAAATTATTGTGGGTCAGTTTTATTAAAATTCACCATAAATGCCGTCATCATGAGCAGAGAAATGATCTACTGAGACCAAAACTGTTTTTTGTAGCAGGCTGCACTCACGTTTGTTGTCTTGTTGTTGCGTTGGACATTTTGACTTTGGGTTTTATGGGGATGGACTCACTTTTGCAGTCAGGTGGCGATTTGAGGCACTGCGGTTTTATTTTTCGGGTTTGAACCCAGAACCTTCACGGTTTTTCTAGCAGGAGAAAAAATATCTGGAAAATGCATAGAATGCTGTATACAGAACTGATGGCGCTAACTGTTGGGTGATTCTGAGGCAGAACAAAACCCCGACCATCGTACCGACACAACACTTAGTGTGGTTATTTTTTATCATATTTCTGCTCACTTAGTTTTGAATTATATTTGAATTACTGCGACTTTATCCTTTTGTTTCTCTGCAATTTTAGAGGTGCCCAGCAATAAACACAACCTTTCTAAATGTGTTGTCCACCTTATGTTTGGTGGTTTTGAAAGTTTCTTCTGGTTGAATCATGGGTATTCGCTGCCCTCCAGTGGTCACAGTGAGAAACTGCAATACTACATGATTATTAATATGAATCAATAACATATAACCATCACAAAGCTCAGAAATGTCAGTATTTACAGTGTTGAATGTGATCAGTCTACCAGAATATGAAGGTAAACCGCGAGTAACTAAGATTTCTAGTTCCATGTTTTGTTCGTTTGCATAAAATAATTTCTGAGTTTAACTTATTTTTCATGTACTTTGCTTCATTTATTTTGGTTCCTTCTCGCTGCAGAGTGCTGGTGTCATGTCCGTCTACCTGTTCATGAAGCGCTACACAGCGGAGGAGATCTACCAGCCGCGCCACCCCAACTTCTACCGGCCTCGCTTCAGCAACTGCTCCGACCACTCGGGCCAGTTCCTCCACCCGGAGGCCTGGTCGCGTGGACGAAGCCCTTCGGACATCTCGAGCGAAGCCTCCCTGCAGATGAGCGCCAGCTACCCGGCTCTCCTCAAATGTCCCGAATACGATCAGGTGTCATCCTCGCCCTGTTGAGGTCACTAAAGGCCACTGAAGGTCACTGAAGGTCACTAAAGGTCACTAAAGGTCACTGGAGGAGCAGATGAGGGTTCATTAAGGAAAGACCTACGAGTTAAATATTGAACTGTGAGTTTGTACCATTTCAACCCAAAGACTTGGTGTCGGTTTGAGCCAGTCGGAGTCTTTCATCGGGTCAGAGAAGCGTTTGGGGAATTTGCTGTCATGGCAGTTTTCTGTTGAGGTGGAGGCTGCAGGAAGAAAGAAAAACAATTCATGGTTAAAATCTGAATGTTTGTCTATGTGTTTTACCTTCCAGTGCCTCGTTAGCTCATCATCTTTTAGTTTTTGCAATAAATACTTGTCTTGATGTTTAGGATCTTCTTCTTGTGGCAGTGGTGATCTACCGCATCGCTGCATAATCGAAGGATTGATATCAGAGCTCCAGTTAAATTACATTTTCTCAAGAGGAAATCTAATTTTTCTGATCTGTGCAGAGCATAGAGTTGACTTTTAAAGTTGAGTTCACTTGTCATGACAATAAGCATTAGAGTCACCATTTGCAGCTCCAAAATAAAATGAAAGTAGAACGTAAGGTGTCGTCCAGTCTTTCACAGTTTGTATTATCATTTCTGTAAAGTTTGAAATAACTCAAAAGACACAGTGTGCAAAGTAAGACTGAACGTGTGCTGATGGACTGATGTGTGAAAACTGCACTTGTTGTTGTGTTGTGTTGTCCACACATGAAAGATGTTTGTGTTTGTTCCATCTGATTGTCTCTCTGGTCTGTGAGCAGATGCTGGTCTGCAGGAGGTTCTGCAGGAACATAAGATGAGTGTGAGGAGGAGATGTGAACATGTGACTGAAGGAAGTGATGCAACAGGAGGTGATACTCTCCTCAACAGGATCTACACTGAGCTCTACATCACAGAGGGAGCCAGTGAAGAGGTTGATACCAGACATGAGGTGATGGAGTTGGAGACAGCTTCCAAGAAGACCCTCCGTGACACTCCCATCAAGTGCCAGGACATCTTTAAAGCCTTCCCTGAGCAGCAGAGAGCCATCAGAGTGGTCCTGACCAACGGCGTGGCTGGCGTGGGAAAAACCTTCTCAGTGCAGAAGTTCAGTCTGGACTGGGCAGAGGGCCGAGAAAACCAGGACGTCAGTGTGGTGGTTGTGCTTCCGTTCAGGGAGCTGAACTTGATCAGAGATGAGCAGCACAGTCTTCTGACGCTGCTCCATGTGTTCCATCCAGCATTACAGAAGGTAAAAGTGGTGAATATTGGTTGAGGTGACCATGTGGAACATCTGGGCTCACATGGAGCTGCTTTGGTGGAATCAT